>NW_027069998.1:136686-340287 GCF_002906115.3 Quercus suber
CCCCCCCCCCCCCCCTTGGCTTTTATCCCTGTGCTCTAGTGCAAGAGAATAGTACCACTATTTTTGAAACTTGACCGTGGTCCTTGAAAGATTAGGATCTGCTAGAGTGTTTTACGATAACTCTACAATAGAGCAATCTTTAGAACTCTAAGGATCCGTTCGGTTGAATGGGTAAATAAGTTAAAAAAATAGAAAATGGTAGGAGGATGGAAAAGTGAGAGAGATAGAAAAGATTTTAATTTCTCTCATTTTGTTTAGTTGGAGTAAAAAAAGTGAAAGGATGGAAAAAATGTGTGTTGTATAAATTACTTATATATCATTGTTAAAAAATGATGTCCTATTAAAACAAAAAAGTGACAAAAAAAAAGAAGAAGCAATCACCCAAACTTATTAGGAATACAAAATCATATCTAGAAAAAAAATCACGTCTAAAAAAAAAAATCACAAAAGAAAAGCAAAGAAAAGAAAAGAAGAAGAGCAACTGGAAAGGACGAAGCCAGGAAAAAAAAAAAAAAAAAAAAGGAGGAAGAGGCAACGTACAGAGTCTACAGACCAGAAAAAAAAAAAAAAAAAAATTTACAACGCATATGGGCATTTTCATCATTTACCTATCAAAGTCCTTCCAGTCAGTTTTTCTCTCCATTTTGTAGAGGGAACATTTTGGTGGGATCGAGGAGAAAACATCTGGGCCTCACTAATTTTTTCACCTCCCCTCTCTCCAACCAAACAACCACCAAAAAAGTTTTCATTTCTATCTTTTCTCCAAAGTTTTCCATCCACTCTATTTCACCTCCAAACAAACACACTCTAAAAGATTTTAATATGTTTTGAATAGTTTCTTAAATACTTTTCCCACAGGGACGCCTTGTGCAATTTACTATCATTATTGAACTTAAGCATAGCCTTTGGCAAGGGAAGGGATGACTTCATTTTAGATTTTCTATTGTTTATATTTTGTTGTAAATTTATAAGGGTCCCCATGCTCTAGCCCAGTTTATTGCTCACCAAAATCTTACCTTTTGTTGTAACAGTTCTCTTCCTCCTCAAAGAGGCTTGGTTGAGAGATGATGTTCTTGTTTTTTTTCAGTTTAATGAAATATTTCCATTTAGCCAAAAATAAAAATAAAAAAAAAAGGAAAAAAGAATCAACACAAAAATAGGGTTTGAGCCAAAATTTTGGCATCTCCTTATTATTATAAGTAAAATCGATAAAATATTTATGTCACACTTAGAAACTTTTTTGTTTTGTATTTTTGTTAACTTGTAATGTTAAATTGTAAAAGGAACACCATTTTTGAGGCTCAATAATCATAATTACAAAAACCCGAAAACAAAACTTGCAATTTTTAATGCTTGAATGGAACAACATGATTGGTGACTAATGAGTCCATAAAAATTATTAAAGTCATCCATCTTAATGGACGGTCATTGCATCATTAGTAGGCCATCAAAGATAGATGATTAACCACCAAAAACATTCAATAACGATCATCAAAGGCCTTAAACCCTCTCATCAAGACAAAGAACGTTACAATTAGGATAATAATCACCCTCATTTATGTCCAACAGCTATATAAGTCACCTATAAAAGGGACAATTTGTCCATTTGCTAAGGTACATCAAAAACTACTATAGAACATTGTTTATATACAACAAATATGGGTTGGTACTAACTTAAGCATCGGAGGCTCCCCCACTGGGCACAATCCGGTGGTCTCTTAGATCAGTCCCTCCTTTATTTTGCAAGTTCCACAAGATCATCAAAAGCTCCAAATTGGACGAGTGACCCAGTTGACGATTTTGACATCATCAGTGACGATCATGCATGAACCATACAAAGTAATTTATAGCCTTCCCTAGTAATGTAATTCTCTTGTAAGTTGTAAGTAAGAACTAAAAGAAAGGTTGCAATTTGGACCAAATACATTGCATTTGTTTTCCTTATTCTCTAGGTATTTCTGTACATTTTAGTTCTAATTGCTTCTTTATGGCAACATAAAGCATATACCTGGTATAATAATAATAATATGACAAGTCCTATTCATCCTCTGGTTGCGGTTCATGCAGATTTTAATTAAAAAAAAAAAAACCTAAATCCCACTCCTCCGCATGGTAGTCATGCTAAATGTCAAATAATATCATGATGGAATTAAAGAAACACTAGGTTGTTAGAGACGGACCCACAGTAGGGCAGAGAGGGGGGGGGGGGGGGCTCTCCCCAAAAAGAAAATAATAATATATGCAGGCCCTAATACCCCCACCTAAAAAAATTGGTATAAAAAAAATTGAGATTTTCCTTGAAATATATTTGTCTCCCATCCTCTAAAATATTTTGATATTGACCTACAAGAAAAGAAATAAATAAATAAAATTCGTATCCCTTTAACTACAAAAACAAAAAATAAAAAATAAATATGGACTAAACAAAAATTATGCACAAAATAAGAAACATTTATTTTTTATGTTATACTTTGTTGATGTGTTTTATAATATGAAATGTTTAAGAAATACTTATTTTGTATATAGTATTTTGTTGAATATGAAATAGATATTAGTTTTTATTTTCATAAAATATTTTTTGGTTTTAAGCTTTGGCCCCCCTAGGTACAAATCCTGGTTTTGTCCCTGGATGTTGTCATTATAGATTCTCTTGTGCCCTTCAAGCAACCCAAATGGCCGCCTTTAATTTTTTGTTTTATGATTGTGAGAAGTTTCTATTTTTTTTCCTTCGCCAGCTGTCTTATGTCCTCCGATCGTCGAGTCCTATATGGTAGTCATGCTTTGTTTTATATTTCAACATATATATATAATATATATTATATATATATATATATATATATATATATATATATATATATATATTTGGTCCCTTTAAAGCCTTCACAACGTACTCAAGAGTTACGGCTTTTGTGTACGTTGAGTTGTGTGATATTAAAGGTTCATTCCCCTTACCCCGTGTGTGTGTGTATTGGTTTGCTGTTTCTCAAAAAAGAATCAAGTGGGTTAGTCCCACATCGATTGTCTAGGTGTCTGTCTTCCCCTTTAAAGCCTTCACAACGTACTCAAGAGTTACCGGCTTTTGTGTACATTGAGTTGTGTGATATTAAAGGTTCATTCCCCTTACCCCCGTGTGTGTGTGTATTGGTTTGCTGTTTCTCAAAAAATATATATATATATATATATATATATATTTGGTTTACTTGAATTATATAGTACTTATTATGCAAATAAACTTGAGACTTTCTTAGGGTCAAGGTATTGACAATTGGGAAGAGTGATACAGCCTCATATCAATATAATAAAAATGAAAGAAAATTAAACAAAATTACCAAGTCTGTTTGAACTGTTAATTAGTTAAATAGGTCATGGGTGCATAGGGCTACCTTCAACTACACTCCTCTATAGGATATTAGAGTAAAAAGGGGGAGGGGAAAAAAAAATAGGAGACTTGTTTTATTTTTCTGGATAGAAGAATGGGAGACTTCAGCTTTATTAGGGTCAACTGGCTTTACCTAATGGTGAAGTCTAATTTGGCTATTGTTCTTTATTTATTTATTTTTGCTTAGATTAGTTTGAGAAGGAGACTAGGGGAGGAGAATGATGATCACAAGGGAACTAATAAGTTATCCCAAGATATTTAGTGTAACTTATACGTATTTAAGTTATCATCATCATATTCAAATTCAAAAAAAAAAAAAAAAAAGTTATCATCATCATATCTCCTCAATGTTATGGGATTTTGGCAAGAATTCGAAGGTTTTTTTTTTTTTTTTGGTTAATGTTAATTTGAGAAGGAAAGCTGAGAAATAAATTTGGTAAATATTGTTCTATAATCCAATATAAAGTTATAGTGTCATTTTCATACTGTTAATTAGCTAGGTCTACGGAGATACATTGAGGTAATATTAGCTAGCAGTAGCGTTTGTAGTTAATTATTCCACAAGTCTTTGTCGATTTAAAAAAAAAAAAAAATTAATAGAAGTCTTTGTCAATTTTGATAATATATTATATTTTTATTTTAAGAAAACATAAGCCAATTGCTTATGTTTTCTTAAAATCATTTTATTGAATAAATAATTAAATATACAATCTTTTTTTTTTTTGGGGCATACAAGAGAGGAAAAATATTTTTAAAAAATGTATATTTTGTGTAAATCTTTGGTAAAACTATTCAACTATGGAAACTAACCCTATTTCCAGTCATCCTTAAGATACTTTCCTCCCTCTGAATTCCTCTATAGGTTATAAGTTATAATTTTTCCGGCTAAGTATCTGTATATAGGTTATAATTCCTCCAACTTTATCAACTTTCTTTACATTTTAAAAAGTTTGAAGTTGAAGAAAAGTTTCAATTCTCAATGCCAGTTAATAATACCTCACGTTTACTCTCCTTTAATTTGGACTTACATTGAAATTAGGAGATATGAATGTCTTGTGTTAATTTTATGTTCCACTAATCCCAACTTGCCATGTAATTGTTTTATTTTCCTTATAAAATAACTAAAAGTTTAAAATGAAAAATAAAATAAAAATAAACACATAACATAATTGGTGAAATATAATGTAGAACACAAAAAGTTATACATAGGATTTGTATTCAGTTTTGAGGAATACAAATCATTTGTACTAGTTTTTGTATTCCACTTTATTCTCTCCCAACCATAACTTATCATTTATTTATTTGAATTTTCTTATAAAATAACTAAAATTTTAAAAAATAGACACATGAACTTATAATTGCTTTGCTAGATTTTAAAGTGAAACCTAAAAAGTGGGACAAATAATTTGCATTCGGTTTTAAGCCAAAAAATTTTGGTATCTCCTTAGTGTGGGTTTGGATCCGCGTTTCCAAACCCACGTTTGTGTTTCTTTCAAAAAATTTCTTTTTCCTGCTGCTGCGCAAGAGCTAGGGGACAAATGGCTACTATTCATGAACTGTTGCCATATAATGTTGACTTTTTAGCTCCTTTTATCAGTCTCGTAGGTCTGTAAACAGTGCACGGGACTCACAAATCTCAATTGTCAGCAACTCTTTCATTAAAACTGGGTCCTATGATACTATTCACATATTTAAAAATTATTTTACTACAGTGTTTTTAGTTTTCAGTTTTAGCAAAATAAGTTCTATCCAAACGGACCCCTAATAAGGGTGTATCAGTAAAATCAATAAAATTTCAGATGGGCACGCTTGTAATGTTAAAGTGTAAGAGGACACCACTTTTGAGGTTCAATAATCAAAATTTTGGGTTTCTCAGTGCTCCTCGAAAACAAAACTTACAATTTTTAAATGCTTGAAAGTATTTTGTTGCTTACAATTCAAAATCCATTACAAACGGATCAGCATGATTGCAAAAGATCATCCATGATGCTAGCCTTCCCTAGTAAATTGTAATTCTCTTGCAAGTAAGAACTAACAAAAAGGTTGCAAATTTCTTCATTTGATTATGGATTTTCTTGGTTCTACTAAAAATGTTTTCTAGTTACTTCTTGATGGCAACATAAAGCATATTCTTGGTATATGACTATGAATCCTACACATCTTCTGGTCATGGGTCATGCAGATTGTACATTAAAAACCTATATCCACCGCATGGTAGTCATGCTCAATGTCAAAGTTACGATTGAATTAAAGAAACATTTGAAGGAAAACCAATATAATGACCGGTGCTTTCTTTTTTATATATATATATATATTATAAATTAATTAGATGATATACAACTTATAATGTCAATAAATTTGGGAATTTTTATTATAAACCAATATGAAGTTGACAAATTGGGAAGAGTGACAGCCTCATATTGATTTATAATAAAATTGAAAGAAAAATAAACAAAATTACTGAGTCCGTTTGAACTTTTTTTTAGTTAAATGGGTGTCTAGGGCAACCTTCAAATTCACTCCACTATAGGATATTAGAGTAAAAGATGGCACAACCTAGTATCTACCCAATAAGACGTAAACATCCTAACAAACCTCAATTAAAATTAAACTAATTAATGACATTCCAAGTTGATATCCTTCGTTTCTGAATTGACTTTCGGGTCAAGACAACTTTGTCTAGCTAATTTTCTGTTGTTAAGAATAAGTTCTTAATTAATTAATTAGTATTTTAAAAATTATTTTTTGGAGTTCTACTTGGGGGTAAGATTGAATGGGAGAAGACTAGAAGAGATGCACTTGACCAAAAAAAAAAAAGGGCATAAGAATAGCGTACCCGGCCTGAACTTTACCTAACAGTGGCGACTAATTTAGATAAGCTTTTTCGCAGAGGAAACACGCATGTTGACACTAACACAATAAAGGAAATCTTTTGGTAGCCCGATTTTAGTTGAATTGCATTTACAAATCAAACTGTGTCCACGTTTTTTATTAAAAAAAAAAAAAAAACAGATTTTTAGAGATTTTTCAATTTGCCCGATTCAATCACCAAAATAGCAAACAAAGCATCACACTTTTTTTCATCCAAAAAAATTTGAATGTTAGTTAAAGATGGCAGTGAGGCGAGAGCATGTTAAGATAGGAGCAGGGTGAGTTTGAGGTATTTGGTAATTCTTAATTGGGTAGTTTAGATATTATTGAGGTAGAAATGAAAGAAAAATGGAATAGGAAATTGTGAGAGTCCTAAAGGGGAGATAAATCAAATGTTTTAAGGGATAGTAATAAAACATGTAAATAATAAAATAAAAAACTTACAAATATAATGTGTAAACAAGATTAGGATTATATATATGCATGTTTTTTGGGTTTTCAATGTTGCCAATGGATAATGCCTTATGTTTAAAGAATTGGTAGCAGATTACCTAAAATGGTAAAAATGGTTAATATAGGTAACCAAACATCCAAAAACCTTCCATATCAGCTTACCCATACTCATTTAAGCTAGAGTGGTTACTTATATTTGGGGAATTTGATGTAGTTATCCATTAAAATGAAATAGAGTTTAGAATAAAGAATTTGATGTAGGTGAAAAAGAAAAGTGGTTAACTAAAATAGGGAAAGTAACAAAGAGGGAGAAAAATATAGGTAAATTGCTACTATTGCTCTTTCTATCCTTTGGACTCCGTTTAAATTTGAAGGAGAGGTGTTAGTCATGGACAAAAGCATGTGCGCTACTATATAATATATACAGTGTCTTAGCAAAATAATAATAATAATAACAACAATAATAATAACTAGCTTTATCACACATGCTTCGACTATGCGATAAGGCTTTTATTTATTTATTTTGGGTTCAGTGTCATAATTTTTCATTCATTCATTTCCTTTAACTCAACGCAAATTCCATATTAACCATTGATTGCAAAAATAACGTTCGACTTCTACCCAAATTGACCATTGATTCATTTTCTACATTTGACTTTAGAATATCAATGTAAAAGAGAAATATACACTTTCAAACCAAATCAAGTAATAAAATGAAATATAATCAAAAAATAAAAATAAAACAAAATAAAAAGAAGATAACAACCTACCCAGACGTAACCCAAACCCTCAAAGTCTCATCTTTACTCCCTGTATAGCATTTTGGACTCCAATGACAATGCAAAACCCATACTGTTGATACAGTAAACTAAATACGACAACCACTACTGTAAACCCAGTGAAATAAATAGCACAAAGAAAAAAAACCAAAGATGAAATTTATTCCTTTAGTGGTACTAAACAAACGCCAAAATAAACTATTTCTTCTTCCCATCCTTCAATCAGTACTAAACTACTAATAATTTAATAAATCATGATCTTTGGTTTGGTTTCACACAATTTGAGGGTAATTATTGAGTATTCCCAGAATAACATAAATACGTACTTCCTCTTCTCACATAATTGGGTCCCACTAATTAAATTTATAGTAGGACTCATAATTCATATAGAGAGGAGAGTACGCATTTATGGTACTCCTGAGGGTAATTATTGAGTACTCCCAGAATACCATAAATACGTACTTTCTCTTCTCACATAATTATGGGTCCTACTAATTAAATTTATAGTAGGACTCATAATTCATATGAGAGAGGGGAATACGATTTGTGGTACTCCTGAAGTATTCAATAATTTTCCATGATTTGATTAATTCAACTAGAGAGGTTTTAGAACACGGTTTTGGCAATAGAGAGAAATAAGGGTGAGAATGAATGGAGAGTCAATATAAAAGCTTGTGCAGAGGAATTGAAAAAGAGACGTATGAGATTTAAAAAAAAAAAATAGTGTGTCCTAATTTTTAGGAAAAACAGAGTGTGAGATATATATATATATATATATATAAATTGTGTGAGAATATCTAAATTAGAGATAGCGTCTCCTAAAAAAAGGATAAGTAATAAAAATTTCATAGAAGGCAACGTGAGGGGATTTTTTTATTAAAAAAAAACGTGATTGATAGCATGAGTTTAGAATTTACTTGTGGTTAGTGGGCTATTAGTAAAGGAATCCTCTACCAAACAAATTGTAAACAAAAAACCCTAATAAAATTGAGTTTAGAATAAATTTGAAAACCAACGGAAAGTGATCATATTTTGTAGGCAATATTGTACATGAAAGTTAGAGATGTATTTTTATCGGGTTATCCTTTAATTTTGTCTCTACTTAAACTTAGAGGTATGTATAAAGCTATTTTTGAACTAACGAAATATATATTCCAAATCATGGTTTTGAAACCCGGATCATTCATTGAACCGTAAAAGGGAGAAGTTCAAGATTTTTAGGTCGAACCAAGGTTGAACTGGGGATGAATTGTGATAATGTCATAATTAATTTAATAATTAATTAAAGCCTAAATATAGATATTAAATTTATAAAACTAGCAAAATTGACTAATATATCTATATATGTAAGGGAAATTTAATGATTTTCAAGCATATATTTAATAATTAAATAAGAAAGTTAATAAAATAAAATAATAACAATGAAAACATTAAAATTTATGATTAATTTTTGAAGTAAAGTTGAATATCTTAAGGATTTTAATTATAATTTTTTTTTTATATTCCTTGTAAGAGATGGATAATTTAATTAAGTAGAATAGAATTGTGTTAAGTTGTTAAAAAAAAATTAAACTAGGGTTGGACCTCACGGTTCATGTCACCAATTCTGCATGAACCATGCAGTCCAACCCCGGTTTAAGGGATTCACGGAATTAACAATAATTCTGGTTCTCTATGTTTAAAAAACCGATTTTCATCTCAGTTCTTGGTTTTCCCGGTCGGACCTCCCGGTCTAGTCTAGATTTCAAAACAATGTTCCAAATAGGAAATGCCCTTAAATAGTAGTATCAGATGATGATGATAATAATAATAATAACTTATTACTATTATAAAAATAATAATATATTTTTTATTATCAAATAATACATTATTACCATTAAAAAATAATAATATATATTTTCATTTAAAAATACATTATTACTAATATAAAAATAATAATACATCTTTTTCATTAAAAAAATACATTATTACTATATAAAAAAATCTTGAAACCTTCCATGGACAATTGGACATGATTGTCGGCTAGGCCTTCTCATGCTTCCCATCCCTCTCTCTCTCTCTCTCTCTCCAATGATCTATTAAATTAGTCACTAAACTTCAGATAAACCCAAGAGGCACTACGCCAATTTTAAAAGTTTTGGAAATGTCTTGCTTCTATAACAATTTGTGTGCAAGCTACAAAATGATGATGTCTTCTACTTCTCTACAACAACAATGCAGAAAATATGGTGTAGTAATTAAATGCATTTATGTAAAATAATTCTTCATGCACGATACACTCAAGCTTACACTTCTATAAGCACATAGTGACACCTAACTTGTGATGCCATTTTTTTTTTTTTTGGATGTAATAATGTGTGATGACATTATCCACTAGGATAAGCTATATAGGATCCAGATCATTCTATTGAATTTTAAAACTTAAAATTGTATCTAAGTGTGGCGTGTGCTTGGTTCTATACATTTATAAATCCAAATTCACAGGCATTTTTGGCCGACTCCTTCACTTTGTGGTCGTGGATCGTGTATTTTGTAATTTATAAACCATATATACGGTTTGCTAGTCGTAGTCGATAATGTCACGATTATGACGTAACAATAGTGGAAGTATAAAAAGGAACTACTTTTATTTTTGTTTAAGCCTTAGTTTTCAAATGATGGGAATATATTGAACTTTTATTGGATACTAAATTACGTACGGTCCAGTTTTGACAATATGAGATACAATGCTTACTCTCTTTTATAGCACTCAATTATATTTATCTACTTAGAAGGCTCGTTATTTGAAGAAACCTCTAATGAAATTATGCTAATTATAGTGTCAAAGTTGGCCTTGTCTTCGAATGAATTAAGAGTCAGGACAAGCTAATTTCTTGTTCATTAGAAAAAAAACTTTTCATCTAATATTTTAATACTGCAATTTTTGTTCTTGGGGTGTGTTCTTGTGAAGCAAAATGTGTGTTTTGCATATGCGCGAAACGAAGTAAATATATATATATATATATATTATATCACGTTAAATATAAATTAGGCATTGTGGATATATTCATTTTCATATACTAAATAGGTCACTATGGGGAAAAATTATAGTCAGTGATAGAGACAGGCTGATATATAGCTAGGTTTTTCTTTCTATACACAATATATTATATGGAAAATATTAACAAGTGTGGTTAGAGCATTGGTTAAGAATCTATTTTAAGAAATTTTGATATCACTTTTTGGAAATGAAAAAAGCTGTCAAAACATTAATTGCTTTTTTTTTCTTTCTTTTCTCATAAAAACTTTCTTTAATTAAATTATTAACTAATGACCTACGCACTTGTTAACATGACCCATATTATATTTCCGTCAACTCCTCTACAAGTTATATATAACTTGGGCGAAGAAGTTGATTCACTTGATTGGTTACACAAAAACAGAGAAATATAAACTGGGTGATAATAGGCCATGAAGAAAATGTCGTGCTAATTAATAACCTGAAGTACACTGTAAGATAATAGGCCATGAAGAAAATGTCGTGCTAATTAATAACCTGAAGTCCATGAAGAAAATGTCATGCTAATTAATAACCTGAAGTACACTGTAAGATAATGTCGTGCTAATTAATAACCTGAAGTACACTGTAAGATAATAGGCCATGAAGAAAATGTCGTGCTAATTAATAACCTGAAGTACACTGTAAGGACGAAGGAGTGGTACTATTAATGATGATACCCTTTTAATTAATAACTGCAAATGATATTTGAAAGGAAACAAAAGATTACATTTCTATTTGTCAGTACGGTCTGACCAATTTTAACTAAATTTTAACTGTATATTTTTCTAAATCTAACAGTTTGATTGTGATCATAATTTACTAAAATTAACATTTTATTACACTATACAAATCCAACAGTTAGATTTCAAATAAATATGGTGTGAGATGGACATGGTCTTGAGACCATAGACTTTGTAAAATTAGATTTAGTGGGAAGGTTTTCAGTGGATTAGGGTATTGGAGTAGTTGTTAGAAAATGTTAATAAAGAAATAATTTTGAAAGATGATGAACATCATGTTAACATTGACTTAAATAAAGTTGATTAGGCAAAATGATGAAAAAATTTATTATTTTGGCTCATATATCATATCTTATCACTTTTGATTTTAATTAATTTGAACATGTATGTTATAAATATATTTTAATTTGATTTATTTACTTACTTTTGGTAAATATTATTACATAATTGATGATTGAATTGGTTACTAGTTGAATATATTATGAATTTATAATGAATATACCTTTCATATATTTATAATGAATTTATTAGTTTGGCAAATATTGACTAATACCTTTCTTATATTAAGTTTAACCGGGTTTGACCAATTTTAACTAAACTTTAACTGTGCCTTTCTCTAAATCTAACAGTTTGATTGTGACCATAATTTACTAGAATTAACCTTTCATTACACCCTTCAAATCCAATGGTTAGATTTCAAATCTAAGTATAGCATGAGATGGACATGCGTTGCGTACCTGTATGGCTATGTTTTCTCAATCTGACCATCCAATTGGTCTCAAATTTCACCAACATCAATATGTCACCATACTCTTTAATCCCAATGATCAAGATTTGAATATGAATTTCGCCAAGTCCAGTGGTCACAAGACCATCTATTAAGTTTAACTTGGTTTGATCAACTTTAACTAAACTTTGACCACGCCTTTCTCTAAATCCAACCATTTAATTTGACCATAATTTACTAGAATTAACCTTTCATTACACACTTTGAATCCAATGGTTAGATTTCAAATTTAAGGATGGCACGTGATGAACATATGTTGTGTACTTGTATGGCTATGCTCTCTCAATCTGATATCCAATTGTTCTCAAATTTCACCAATACCAATATGTCACCATACTCTTCAATCCCAATGATTAAGATTCGAATATGAATTTTACAAGTCTAGTGGTATCGGGAACATCTATTAAGTTTGAACGGGTTTGACCAAATTTAACTAAACTTTGACCGTGCTTTTTCTAAATCCAACTGTTTGATTGTGACCATAATTTACTAGAATTAACTTTCATTACATTCTTCGAATCTAACAGTTAGATTTCAAATCTAAGGATGACGCGTGATGGACATGTGTTGTGTATTTGTATGGCTATGTTTTCTCCAATGTTATGGGTACCGTTTCGATCCCGTTTCGATTTATCCAGTGGAATGAAATATTTCGATACCGGCCAATTTTGGTGTACCATTTTAGGACGTTTTAGATTTTGAAATATATAAAACTATTTACTTTTAAAAACATATTACTATATATATATATATATATATTCTTCATTACCTATTACATTTAAAAACATAAGAGTTATATTTATAAAACTTCTTATTTTGAAATTAATTTAACAAATCAATTAAACTACTATTATTTTAATTAAAATACTAATTAATTCTTTTAATGCAGCAAATTGGCAAACCAAGGCTAGGCACATTGCACAAAGTCAAACCATCTCCATTTCCAACATTTTATTATATTTTACTTTCTTTTCTTTTCTTTTCTTTTTTTTCCTCTTGTTTTTTCTCATCCCCACACATCTTCATTTCTATTTGACTCCTTTATTTCTGTCCTTCATCACATCTTTCTTTTTATGGTTTTTTACTCACACGTAACTTGTCTTTTTACTCAGTCTATCTTCTCCATTTTCTCCTTTCTCTCTCTCTCTCTCTCTCTCTCTCTCTCTCTCTCTCTCTCTCTGTGACGGATGGAGATCCAAATTTGTTAAGCCTGATTGCATGAACCATAATATTTCCCTAGTTTTGTTACTGCTATTCTTCTACAACTCATGAAGCAAAAGACTACACATGGTAAAATTATGAATCCATTTAGACATTTGATATTATTTTGGTGTACCGTATTTGAAGTTTAAAAAAAGAAAATATGTGAAGTTTGTATTGATCTTCATGTTAGTGAATGTCAGACACACAAAACAATATAACAAAATATAAGATTATTCAGAATAAATTAATAAAGAGGTTGAAGTTGAAACTTAAAACTTTGGAAGAATTAAAGTAACGTTGGGTCAAGCACATAAAAAAGGACAAAACCAATGTTAGGTTGGATAAGAAAGTCTACAAGTGAGTAGCTAACTTGAGCTTCCACAAAATAAGCCCCTTGGT
This sequence comes from Quercus suber, assembly GCF_002906115.3. Classification (NCBI taxonomy): domain Eukaryota; kingdom Viridiplantae; phylum Streptophyta; class Magnoliopsida; order Fagales; family Fagaceae; genus Quercus; species Quercus suber. The sequence goes on from NW_027069998.1 coordinate 150,338, forward strand.
CATTGCATTCAATGGAGGCAGTGTCTTTGAGACGTCCCATCATCATCTCAGTTCCTAGTTTTGACTTTTTATGTAAAAGAAAAAAAATAGTAGCTATATAGGCTACTGATGTATGATAGTGGAAAAGGAAAAAATAAAGACACTTCCAATGCACGAAAGGATTTAGAAGATATGGGCATACGTAAAGATTTGCACTTACAAAAAACTGGTTCATCTACAAAAATGCCACAAGCAAAGTACACATTGACAAAAGTTAAGAATACAAGTTTCTGTGATTTGTTGAAAAATGTGAAGTTTTTAGATGGGTATGCATCTAACATTAGTAGATGTGTGAACACTAATGAGGGTACGATTTCAGGAATGAAAAGCCATGATTTTCATGTACTCTTACAATGATTACTTCTTGTTGCAATTCGTGGATATTTCAATGATAATATACGTACAACATTTATGCAAAATGGAAATGATACGCATCTCACACGGGCTTGATGGTATGTGCTTAGCAATTGCTCAAAAATTGATATGTACAAAACATAAGTGTTTCATTGAATTTTTTTTTCAATTTACATTTTACTTAGCAATAAAATGAAGTGCTTATATGTTTTTATTATGTACTAATCATTATTTGAAGATCCATTGATTTTTTTTTTTTAATAAAAAATTTTCATGTTATTTGAAAATAAAATAAAGTGCTTATATGTATTTACAATATAGTGAGCATTATCTGGAGATCCAAGGAGAAGGCATCATTGACATTGATCATAAACATGAAGTTTAATTCGAAAATTGGTTCTGAAATCATTTATGTGGGAGTAATGCAACAAATGTATCAAAAGAATTATATAGTCTTGCATGTAGATTTGATGCTCTAGTTGCAGTTTACCAAGGTTGCATTGTGAATGGTGTTAGGTTCCATACAAAAGACCATGAATATACTCGTCGTACTCAAAATAGCGGTGTCTTTGTTTCGAGTGAAGATGACGTAACAAAAACTGACTACTATGGTGGGTTGAGGAATGTTTTGAAGCTAACCTACTTGGGCAATAATCATTTATGTTTATTTGAGTGTGATTGGTGGGACTCTAGGAATGGAATAGGAATGCAAAGGGATGAGCATTTTACAAGTATGAATACATCTCGTACATGGTATCATTCTGACCCATTTATTCTAGCATGCCAAGCTTCACAAGTTTTTTACTTGAATGATACCAAATTGGGCAATAGTTCACGAGTGGTGCAACATATGACGCATAGAAACATGTATGATATCCCCACAGGCACATAGAAAGTGCATGAAGAAAATGAAGAAGATAATGGTAATGAGGTATACCAAGAAAGTGAACGTATTGTGGTTAATGCAATAGTTCAACAAGAAAATGATGAAGACTCAACTTTGTTACATAGAGATGATGTGCTAGCAATAGATTTGAGGGGCTTAATACCTGTTAATGATGTATATGTGCAACTTGATGGAAGTATGTTCATCAATGATGACTCATCTAATGAGGAATAGGATACAGACTCTAACCATGAAGAAGAAACATATAGTGATGAAGATGTTTCAAGCTCATATTAGGAAAAATATATATCTAGCAATGATGAATCTATTGGAGATCTTGGGATGAAGATTAAGTTGAGTTTTGATGCAGGTTAGGTTTTGTTAAATACATAAAGCTTTCATATCTTCTCAGCTGTGATATTTTTGAAAAATAAAATGTTAAAGTTTTACTTGGATATTAAAACTATTTTGTACACATTTTTGTCATCTACTTTAGTTGACCTTTACATTGGTTTATTCTTTTTATTTCAATTTAAAATGTTGCATGCCTTGGGCTATTGATGATTTTGATGGGAGATACTTTTCATTGCAAATTTGGTTATATATTTTCTTGAAGAATTTGTCATTATTTTATTATTATTTGAGAGAGTAGATTTGAATTTAAATTATGTATATGATATAGAACTTGGTTATTGTTTTTCCTTATTAGTAGTTATTAATTGAGTAGTTGTTATGCTTATACGAGTATTTGTGATTGAAAATTTGTGATGTGTGGGATTGTGGTTTATTAAATTCAAATTATTATGGCAGCACCCTGATTATCCTTATCATGAGTTCCTCCTTTTTGGCCCAATTTAGGACTCCTGTTTCTAACATGCAAATAGCACCTTGTCTTCTACATCATGGCAATCCATTTGGCAAAATCTAATTCATAAATGGATAGCATGTGATCCTTGTAGAAGATCCAGCTGCTTGACCCACTCAAGTTGTGAAACTTCCTAATTCATTTGCAAAATATACTACACAGTTATCTAGTATTAAAGCACATTGTTTATGTGTCATTCCATATTTTGACAAGTGCCTGCACTTTTGGAACTCATTGTTGTGTTTGTTTGGATAGGAGATTGAGAATGAGAAACTTAAATCAGAACATGTTTATCTTTCAGAGGAGAATAGTGGGTTATGTGTGTAGAATCAGAAATTGGCAGAAGAGGCTTCTTAAGCAAAAGAATCGGCTTCTGCTGCTGTTGTGGAGCTAAACAATTTGGTTGGTGAAGTTACAAAGCCCTCCAACATTTCAATTTCGGGTCTCTTGATCTTTAAAGGCTGTGAGTAGTCTCCCTTTCTTTTCCCTCCTTTTGTGTTTACTTCTATAATTCAATGTTATTGTAAATTATTCCGTATAAATCTAAAATTTGAGAGAGAGAGAGAGAGAGAGAGAGAGAGAGAGAGAAAAGGTGGTTGAGGCATTTAAAATATTGACTTCTGATTAGAAGGTGAAAGCAATTTTAGTGAACATTTTTGGAGGAATAATGAAATGTGAAATAATAGCAAGTGGAATTGTCAATGCTGCAAAACAGGTTAGTTTGTGTTTGATTATCTTAGGTTCATTTTCAACGATTTCTACTTTCTTGGACATGGTTAACCTTCTCATTAGTACCATGTCCTCTTGCCCATAAAACTGTTGCATTTTGTGTTTTTAACGCTTACATTTTTTCCTCTTATATTTGGATGATATATCATTTTTTTTTATTGGTAAGAATAATTTATTGAATAAATTTTGTGAAAACATTTACTAAAAGTATTTCATGGAAATTAATTTTAGAGAGATGAACATTTTTGACATCTTTTAATGAAAAATTAAATGGAAAAAGGAATGCTGGAAAGACTCTTTGTGATAATTAAACTATCATAACATTTTAAATTGTTACGTTTCTTTCAGCTTCAGTTTAATTTAATGACTTTATTACCTCCAAGCCATTTGTTGAAGAGTTAACTTCTATTGGGTCTTGTTTTGAAGGTTATGCTGAAAGTACCAGTGGTGGTTTGTCTTGAAGGCACAAACATGATAAGAAAAGAGCATGATCTCACTCTTTTGTTCATCTTGTAAGTCCAAGGCGTTTACCAGAAACTGTGTGAAAGAAACAAAGTTTTTATTTTTATTTTTTATAGAAGAAGAACTAAACTCAAAGTCTGACACTTCAACTTTGGGGAGTATCAAAGTTCACATCTTTCTTGATTGTGTTAAATTGAGGTACTTTTGACAATCTCTCTTTATTTTGCCTTCTAGGTATTCCTTAATTTTGGTAAACAAGTTGTGGGTATCTTTGAAAATTAGCAATTGTTTCATGGTTCAGGTGTGGGTCTCTATGTCTTAGAGTTTCATGGGTTTTGAATAATTTTTGGAGTTTTCGTGTGGTTTGGGTGTAACTGACTAGTGAATTGTAAAAAAGGGTCTTAATTTAATTTGAGTTATGGAGTACTTTTTTAAAGGAGACTAGTTTGTAAATACTGAGAAAATTGTATATGGAATTTTAGCTATTACTTTTCTTTTCTTTTTCTTCTTTGTCTTGTTCCTTGTTGGCTCTTGTTTTGTATACTTCTTGTGTGCTACGGTTACGCTCGCCTTTTTGTGCTTTCTTGAATGAATTTTGTTTACTTATCAATTATGGATGAGATTATAATTGTGTTTTTTGTTGGTTTGATTTTAAAGATTTTGCCTGAAACATGTCTAATTCTTGTGCTAGGCTTACTTATGAGCGTTAAATAATTATAATATTTTTATAGTTTACTTATAAAGAAGAAAGATTTGGGATTTATAAGGTTCTTTTCTTAGCTTTAGGATTTATAAGATTTAGGATTTATGCTGAAAGTTGTTGCCTAAATGGCTTTTAGGAAATCATTAGTAGTGGATTTGTAATGGCTTGGTGATGATTTTACATTCTCAGATCTGTTTCAATTGCAAAGCCATTAATTGCTGACGGAAGTGCAAAGTCACATGAATTATCACTCATATTTTATCAAAACTCCCTTAAAAAATCTTGAACCTCCACTTGTTCTTCAGAGTTTGTTAACCATGGTATGCAATTGTAAGACATGTCTTATTACCTTCATAGTTGCCACAAAAATGTTGTGATTTCAAAATTTTCATTCCTATCATTCTTGTAGGAGGAGTCCTCTTTAGGGAATATATTGTTGGTGAAACTATAAAGGTGGCTAGACATTTTTCCTTACTTGATGATGTCTGTAAAAGGGAGCTCTCCAAAAATGCAGGTGTGTATCATGTTCCAGGGGAAAGGTGGTTGAGGCATTTAAAATATTGACTTCTGATTAGAAGGTGAAAGCAATTTTAGTGAACATTTTTGGAGGAATAATGAAATGTGAAATAATAGCAAGTGGAATTGTCAATGCTGCAAAACAAGTTAGTTTGTGTTTGATTATCTTAGGTTCATTTTCGACGATTTCTACTTTCTTGGACATGGTTAACCTTCTCATTAGTACCATGTCCTCTTGCCCATAAAACTGTTGCATTTTGTGTTTTTAACGCTTACATTTTTTCCTCTTATATTTGGATGATATATCATTTTTTTTTATTGGTAAGAATAATTTATTGAATAAATTTTGTGAAAACATTTACTAAAAGTATTTCATGGAAATTAATTTTAGAGAGATGAACATTTTTGACATCTTTTAATGAAAAATTAAATGGAAAAAGGAATGCTGGAAAGACTCTTTGTGATAATTAAACTATCATAACATTTTAAATTGTTACGTTTCTTTCAGCTTCAGTTTAATTTAATGACTTTATTACCTCCAAGCCATTTGTTGAAGAGTTAACTTCTATTGGGTCTTGTTTTGAAGGTTATGCTGAAAGTACCAGTGGTGGTTTGTCTTGAAGGCACAAACATGATAAGAAAAGAGCATGATTTCACTCTTTTGTTCATCTTGTAAGTCCAAGGCGTTTACCAGAAACTGTGTGAAAGAAACAAAGTTTTTATTTTTATTTTTTATAGAAGAAGAACTAAACTCAAAGTCTGACACTTCAACTTTGGGGAGTATCAAAGTTCACATCTTTCTTGATTGTGTTAAATTGAGGTACTTTTGACAATCTCTCTTTATTTTGCCTTCTAGGTATTCCTTAATTTTGGTAAACAAGTTGTGGGTATCTTTGAAAATTAGCAATTGTTTCATGGTTCAGGTGTGGGTCTCTATGTCATAGAGTTTCATGGGTTTTGAATAATTTTTGGAGTTTTCGTGTGGTTTGGGTGTAACTGACTAGTGAATTGTAAAAAAGGGTCTTAATTTAATTTGAGTTATGGAGTACTTTTTTAAAGGAGACTAGTTTGTAAATACTGAGAAAATTGTATATGGAATTTTAGCTATTACTTTTCTTTTCTTTTTCTTCTTTGTCTTGTTCCTTGTTGGCTCTTGTTTTGTATACTTCTTGTGTGCTACGGTTACGCTCGCCTTTTTGTGCTTTCTTGAATGAATTTTGTTTACTTATCAATTATGGATGAGATTATAATTGTGTTTTTTGTTGGTTTGATTTTAAAGATTTTGCCTGAAACATGTCTAATTCTTGTGCTAGGCTTACTTATGAGCGTTAAATAATTATAATATTTTTATAGTTTACTTATAAAGAAGAAAGATTTGGGATTTATAAGGTTCCTTTCTTAGCTTTAGGATTTATAAGATTTAGGATTTATGCTGAAAGTTGCTGCCTAAATGGCTTTTAGGAAATCATTAGTAGTGGATTTGTAATGGCTTGGTGATGATTTTACATTCTCAGATCTGTTTCAATTGCAAAGCCATTAATTGCTGACGGAAGTGCAAAGTCACATGAATTATCACTCATATTTTATCAAAACTCCCTTAAAAAATCTTGAACCTCCACTTGTTCTTCAGAGTTTGTTAACCATGGTATGCAATTGTAAGACATGTCTTATTACCTTCATAGTTGCCACAAAAATGTTGTGATTTCAAAATTGTCATTCCTATCATTCTTGTAGGAGGAGTCCTCTTTAGGGAATATATTGTTGGTGAAACTATAAAGGTGGCTAGACATTTTTCCTTACTTGATGATGTCTGTAAAAGGGAGCTCTCCAAAAATGCAGGTGTGTATCATGTTCCAGGGGCTTCTTGTGCTGTAGCTTCAGCGGATGATGCAAATCTTGACCCTCGTGTTGTTGGTGAGCCATCCTTTTTGAGAAAAAATTCCTTCAATTGTTCCTAATTTTCTTATTTGTTTTTCAAGAATCATGGGTTTGGTTTGCACTGTTCCGATGGATTTTAAACTTATGGAAAAAGATGTTTCCTATTAAGGGTTAGTGGGGATGATTGGATTGATTGAGCCTTGGAGCCACTTCATATTAGGTTTTTCTTAGTGCAATCTTGATGATGTAAAGGCCTAAAAGGGGTTGTGCTCAAGGCATCAACAATGACATTGAATTGTGTTTAGGTCATGAAATTTTAATTTTAGGCTATCGGTCACACAACCTCTCTAAAAGTTTTTACCATTGTTTCCCCTGCAAAGCTTCCTCCACGACCTTTGCTTGAGAAACTTGCAAAGGAACTTCGCCATCGACTGGTTCTTTTTATCATTCTCTCTATGATTTCATGGAAGTGCACATGTCCATGCATTAATGAGATGATGAAGAGGGGAGATATATTTCATTGCAACAAGTTTTAGCTTGGTCTTCATGAGGAATTCGTTATCATTTGATTAGTATTTGAGTGAATAGATTGGAGCTTTTATTATGTAAATGATATTGAACTTGGGTATTATTTTCCCTTATTAGCAGTCATTGATTGAGTAGTTGTTATGCTTATATGAGTATTTGTGATTGAAAATGTAAAATTAAAAATGTAAATTTTAAAGAAAAATAAAAAAATGTAAAATATTATTAGCGACGGCAATGTCATCGCTAATATTTTATCATATCATTAGTGACGACAAACAATATCATCGCTAATATGCAATTTTTAGTGATGACATGTTTGTGGTCACTAATATATCATTATCTGTGACGACAGCAAACATCATTGCTAGTAATGACATATTAGCGACAATAAAAATGTCGTCATTAATAATAATCTACTAATGACGACAAAAAAAATTCGTCACTACTAATGAGCTAGTAGCGACGACATTTCGTCTTGGGTTCTTGAGTTATTTACGATGACAATTGTCACTATTAGTGATGACTTTATGGTTGTTAATAATATTGTATTTGTGACGACATTAATAATGTCACTAAACACCTTTTTTGTTACCATTTTCTTTTACTGAAAGTTAGCGACGACATTAGCAAAGATATTTAAAGCATTAGCAACAACTATATGCCATCGTTAAAGACCAAAATTCTTGTAGTAGTGGGGGAGGCAGAAGGTGAGTTCCAACTATAAAGAAGCCATATAGGATATTATTATCATTGGACTATCACCTATACCCCACATTAATTTGTTTTGGAATAGATGAAATTCAAACACAGATTTTTTATTCGACAACAAAATATTTCACTACTTAAGTTAATTGGATGTGATTTAATTTAAAAATTAATGAAAGAAGGGTATTAATTTTTTAAATAATGTAAAAGATAAATGAAAACATTATCGATGTTGTGTTTATTGACTTTTAAACATAATCATATTACCGGACATCCCAAATAGAATAGATTGCATAGCCAACAATATGGTACGAAGGGATTAACAATTTAATAATTCAAAACATGGAAATAAAAATCTATTAACTTCCAATTATCATAATTCACCCTTGGCCTATTTGGGTACCGAGGTAATGAGTTCATTAATGTAAGGTATGACGTAAACCTGAAGATCCCAAGTTCAATCCACCATACTATTGATTTATAAGATTTCTAGGTCATTTCATGGATAAAGAGTGAGATAATCTTGTCAAAATTTAGGGTACCACTTCCTTAGATAATAATTTAAAAAAAAAAAAAAAATCTAAAATGATGTTTGGCAACATTCTAAGCATGTGCATACTACATGTGTATGAGGCTAGTTTAAGATAACTAATGACTAGCCTCTTTTGAAAACTCCTTCTTTTTTAAAAGAAAATTATATATATATATATGTATGTATGTATGTATATATATATATATATATACATTACCAAGTTGTAACGGCCAAGTAGTTCTTATTAATGGAATTAGAATTATTTTTGGAAGTATGGGAAAATTTTTTGAGAGAAAAGTTAAAATTAAAGATTAAAGAGTTATATTGTAATATATAGACAAAGTTTTCCTTCAAATTGGTTTGAAGTAATTTCTCAAAAAAAAAAAAAAGGTTTGAAGTAATTTCCTTAAAGGTCCAATTCATTATGTGACAATTTATAAAATCATTCATGTCCACATATATTAAATCACACAAGTCATTATATATGTCATGTAACTAAAAAGAAGTGTGTAATTTGAATTGCCACCTAGTGGTTTGGGGGTAAACTATGTCAATGATATACACAATAAGTTTAGGACACAATATTTTCACAATTATTAACATGATCGACTGGTTGTGATTAGTGTATAAAAAAAGTAGGTTAGTGCAAAACACCCAATGAAAGTGATATTGTGCAACCAAAACAAGTTATTTCAAAAATTGTGAAAAAAATTATATAAAAAAATGCTATATTACTAGCATTAGTGCGTTGAAATGATTTTTATATATCTATAAAGTACGTAATGGCACCTTAAAAAATTTGCTGAAATATGTTCCTTTTCTTGAAAAACAATGTGCTGTCCTCATGCACAAATTAAATATTTTCTTTCCCACATCATCAATATGGAAAGATGGATAATTAAGTAGCTTATTATTAATTAAACTGGCAAAAACAAACAGTTGCTTGACAAACAAGTTATTACATAAAAATAACAGAATCATTGAGTACAATGAAACTAAGATATGATTCCAATGCGACAAAGACTAGCATCTTTAATCCTCATTAACCATGACAGTGTACCTGGCGTAGATTATGACCTTAAAATTAAATATTTCACTAATTAGATTATTTGCACAATATAGTATCATATAATTCATGTGGATATCATAATATACTACTGTTAAAGGCATTACACTACATATATTTTTTTAAGTGGCATATGCTGTGTTTGAGTAAATCTCTGTGGAACCAGAATTGAGTTTTGAGTACCAACCAATTGTAATAGCTATTGATAAAGCAAACATTAAAGAGGATTTGTTTTTTCTTCTCTTTTTTTTTTAAGGGAAAAGAAACTAAATTAGTCTTGTGCATTGGTGGTGAATATTAAGCACGCAAAGCAAGTTGCAGAAGAATTAAAATTATAAAAACTAAATTGCATACCGAATCAAATCTTCACAAAGGAAGTTGGAATATAAGATCAAAGATTATTCTTAATTTATTGTTTAATTATCCATTTGGTTGCACTTTGGTTATGCCATCAGAATCTGGAATAGTACTCAAAGATACAAAGTGGGTTCTCCCTTAATTAAAGTAAGCAGTCTGTCTCTGATAGATTTCCTTCTTTTTCTGGTCATGCTCAATTTTAGTTTATTCTTCCACTTGTGTTGACGAAATGCAAAATTATTGTTCAGTTGTTATTTACATGGTCATGTATTAGATATCCTGAGAAAATAATTGGTCCAAACTTCAAACGTCAAACCAGTTTCTTTACTTGTTCGAAACGCTCTAGTTGACATTTTTATACAGAAAATTTTCCTCAATTCTTGGCAAAACTTTTCTGAGAGAAATGGCAGATAGGATATGGAACAGTGATGCGGAATAGTTCAATGTCAACAGATTCACATGTAAGACCTAGTGTTGCTTCTCAATTGCCTCTTGTTCAAACTTTTTTTCTAGTCAAAACAAAGTGGCATTGAACTCTGAAGGGCTGGTCATCACCAATTTGTGGATTGCCTGAAGAAGATTCGAAGTGGACAAATTGTTCTACATTCAAAGATTCACCATTTGAACGGAAAAAAAAAATTGAACAAAAGTCAAGAATATATTTCTATAACTTCCCCACCCCACTATGTCAGTCAAGACAGTCAGAAAGAACTCTCAATCGTATTATAGCATCGAATCCAATCATCCCGCCAGTTGTTTAAACCAAGTGGGTTGGGTTGTAAGCAGTCCATTAAAATAATGGATTATAGTTACAACTTACTAACACTACTTGCATAACCAAGGTAATCAAATCTTGCATAACGAAAGGTAATCAAATCCATGCTAAAGTTTTTTTTATAGTGCAAGAGTTAGGGGCTGTTTGACATTGTTATTTAAACAATAGTTTTTAGTATTTTAACAATAATAATACTTCTGACATGTATTTCTATAACACTTAAACACGTATTTTCACAACACTGAAAACTGAACAACAATACTTAAACACTGCTACTAAACGGTCCCTTAGTATTAAAAGGTATATCAAAGATAAGAAATATGATGCATAATACCATATCATACGTAGCAAGTAAATTAACAGGACAAATTTAGTTGTTAAACAACACACACACACTCTCTCTCTCTCTCTCTCTCTCTCGCACTCTAGCACTAAATGAACCAGTCAATTAATTATGTCAAACCTGAATGGAAACACAAGACACAATGTTAAATATGGTTCTTCTTCTAGATCCTAACCGAATAAGGATTGAGAGTTAGGTAAAAGAAGTAGGTCATAATTGGGCAATTTCTTTCCAAAAGCTTCCCCACATCTTATATATAAAAGCCACTATGCCTGCTACAATGCTTCGGCACTGTGCACCCAACGTATTTCACTGTGCAGCACTGTAGCTGCAACAGTCCTTTTCGTGAGGCACTTCTCTTCTTCTTCTTTTTTTTTTTTTTTTTTTTTTTTTTTTTTTTTTTTTCAACCCTTTTGTTTAAGTTTTGCATAGTAGCTACAGTGCCAAGCGGCACTGTAGCTACAGTAGTTACATTTTTTTAAGCCTTCCATTTGTATTTTTTTTTTTTTTTTTTTATATATTGTTATACTGACCAACAAATTTCACAATATTTTCACAATTATTAATGTGTTAATTTTTTATAAATCAAAATAAAATAATAAAATATGAAACTGTGACAACCACAACTGAAAATAAATATTTTGCGAAAATGTTGTGACACTTGTTAGTACAATATTTTTGCACTGTAGCTACAGTACCTTTTTTTTTTTTTTTTTTTCCTTTTAAATATTTATGTAAGCTGGTATATATATTGTTATACTGACATAACAAATTTTACAATATTTTCACAATTATTGACATGTCAATTTCTTACAAATATATAAAAGCGGTTATGCTCACTACAGTGCTTCGGCACTGTGCACCCAACGTATTTCACTGTGTAGCACTATAGCTGTAACAGTGCTTTGGTTTCATGAGTCCTTTTTTTTTTTTTTAACCCTTTTGTTTAAGTTTTGCACAGTAGCTAAAGTGCCAAGCGGCATTGTAGCTACAGTAGTTACATTTTTTTTTAAGTCTTCCGTTTGTACTCTTTTATATATATATATATATATATATATTGTTATACTGACACAACAAATTTCACAATATTTTTACAATTATTGAGATGTTAATTTCTTATAAGTCAAAATAAAATAATAAAATATGAAACTGTGACCAACCATAACTAAAATAAATGTTTATAATAAAAGCGTGAATGCGCGCACAGTGTCTTGGCACTGTATATCCAGTGTTTTTGCACTATGCAACACTATAGCTAGAACATTGCTTCAGTTTAGTTAGTTTTTTTTTTTTTTTAGTAATGGGTTTGTGTTTTTTTTTCTTTTAAATATTGATGTATGCTGACATTTATATTGTTATACTGACATAACAAATTTCACAATATTTTCACAATTATTGACGTGTCAATTTCTTACAAGTCGAAATAAAATAATAAAATATGAGGCTGTAGCTAACCACAACTGAAAATAAATGTTTTAAAAAAAATGTTACAACACTTATTATTATCACAGTATTTTTACAATTATTGAAATCTCATTTCTTCTATATCAAATAAAAAATGTTAAATCCACAACATTTTAACATTAATTTCACAAAAAATTATAAGTAAACTATTATTGATGATAGCACTGGAGTTATCAGTGCTTTTGGTTTATTGGGTGAGCCAAAATTGGGTAAGCTACATTAAACTTCTTTTTAATATAATCAAATTGAGTGAACCAAAATTCCTGGTTTCACACACAAAATCTATATTAACTTTCTCACTACTGGGGCTACACATGCAAGGCACGTGCAGCCAACGCTAGTTACAATAAAAGATGGAGAGTTATACTTTTATCTAGGGCCGGTGCAATATCCCGACTCAATCGGCCAAAACTACTAGAATTTCTCGGCTCTGCCCCACCCCAGATTAATATGATATTTATATCTAAGCAAGTTGGGTGGGTTTAATTGTTAAAGCGATGAGGTCGAATTGGATAGCAGGTTGTGTTTTTTTAAACCACTAAGACTTGACCCAATCCGCCTATAATATATATTCATATCTTGTTAGTCTATATCTCATATCAAATTTAAGTTTTTTTTTTTATTATTATTTTTTAACTCCATGATCTACATATGTTAATATGGAAAATGTGATTTTTTTTTTTTAACATATTCATAAGCATTCATAATGACATGGATATGCTTAAAACCCTTTTTTTTTTTTGGAGAAAATTATAATATAATATAATATATATATATATATATATATATATATATTGTTAAGTTCTAAATTTTTAAGATTAAATATTTAGATTTCTATTTTTATGTATGTTAGCAAACTGAGATCAAAACATGTCTAGATTATGTATTAGATATTGTTCATGATAGTACAAATCAGGATTCAAGAACTTACAAATTGCAGAAAGGAGAAGTTAATTTTAGTGAGGTTCAACCGATTGAAATTAAGCTTCGGTCGATCGAAAATCACAATCAAGATTTTTTTTGCCAAATTCTATTTCAATCCAAACCCTACAAAAATGTTTAGGGTTTTAAGCGAAACACTTCTTGGTATAAAAAGATAACCCTAACTACATTTTAGAAGTTCTTGGAAGTCTTGTGACTTACTCCTATGAAATCTGAGAGCTTTTGTACCTTCTAACTCAACAAGCATCTGCTAGATCAAGAGATCTACAACTAAGAACTAGTGGAATCAATTTGCTGCTACAAGATCAACAATGACTGGTGATCTGAAACCTTTGAGTGGGATCTCAAAGTCATAAGCATTAGAGTTTGTGTTCAGCAAATCTAAGAGAGAAAAGTTTGTAGAGTCGGAGCTGCACATGGTCATGTTAGTAAGTTCTACTAGAGGTAGCATTAAGTTTAGGAGTTAAATCTTTTGTAAACTTCAATTCTTTCTAGTGGATTTGTTTACCTTGAGGATAGTTAGGTCAAATCATCCCTAGGTTTTTACTTTGAAATTGTTGGTTTCATTGGCTTTCCTGGGTAATCATATCATTGTCTAATTTATTTTTCCGCACTGCATGATATGGTATAATATTGTTTAACCCAGATCTCATAATTAACCCAAGTAACTACTTGGTTAATTCACTAGATGTAAACAATCTGTTTTTAAGGGGCCTAAACAAATACACACACACACACCACCATAAGACGTGTGTGTAGTTTGATTTATGAGAAAGTGGACGCTTCCTATGATTTCCTTTAATGGTTTATATTTTTGTAGCAAGTCCTTCAATGGTTTATAGGATTTATGGGAAATACTTTTTAAATATATTTGTAAATGATAAAATAAAGTTTGAAGTTTAGTACAAAACACATAACTAAAATTGAACCGCCCAATTCTTTGAGTTGAAACTAGGATTGTCCAACCCAACCTGGAACCCGACCAACCCGAGCAACCCGCTTGAACCCAAACTGAAAACCGCCTGAACCGACCACTCTGACGGTCGGTGGCGGGTTGCCGCCCTTAAAACCCGACGTCTTTGGGTCGATTGGCGGGTTTCCTCTCCTAAAACCCGAGCAACCCGACTCAAGCATAGAACCAAAAACTTCCAGCGATTTTTGGAGTTCTCCAGCGAAAACATACAAAAACCGGCGATATTTGGAGTTCTTCAGCGAAAATTTACTTGAAACCCAGCAGATCGGATGAGATACGGCAAGATCTCGCTGAGATCTAATCCAAATTCAACGAGATCCGGCGAGATCTCATCTAGATCTAGTTCGAATTTGATGAGATCCGGCGAGATCTCGTCATGATCTGGCCAGATTCGGCCAAAATGATAGCACCGGCAATGAAACCTAAAACTAACCAATACAACCCGAAGCTTGATGCAACCCGAACTGGCCGATCCAACTAGCATTCCGGGTCGGTTGCAGGTTCCATTTTCACCCATCAAACAGATTCGGGTCGGGCACAAACCCGACCTGTGGACACCCCTAGTTGAAACAACCCAAATTTTCAACTAACCCAACATTTTGGTAGTTTGGAGTGTTGGCGGTGATTGGGAATTTTTCCAACCCGCCAAAACCTTCTTATATCAAGCTAAACTGTACCATCTTCTTAGAAAAAGAAAAGGAAAAAAGAAAAGAAAAGAAGAAGATAAACTATACCATATGGTGAACTAATGCTACGGTGCTACCCACAGAAAGTAAATAAAATATAAAATTGCTCTTGTGTATGATGATTGATAAGTATTAACAACGTAGTAATAATAATTATAATAATAATAATAATAATAATAAGTAGTCAACAACGATGATAAGTTAATAACAATATGGTGCAATCTTATAGAAGCAAAATGGACCCATTTGAAATACCATAATCTTTTTTCCTTTTTTTTTGAGGAGATAATACCATAAACTCAGTGTTCACACTTAAATACATTTAAAAAAAAAAAAGAAAAAAAAAAGACCATCATATCGGATTGTAATTTGCCTCGTTCTCTGCAACAGTTCATGGAAGCCTATCAGACACTGCCGCAGAGGGCAGCATTGAAAGATTTGGACAATGCTTTGTTATTAGTTAATACACATAACAGAAACTATTTTGTGCTATATTGTATCCTAAATTTTAATTAATTAAGAAGGTTATGAATTTGTATATTATCCAGTAAAAACTATTACACAATGACCTCATATTCCATACTACTTCCTGCCTCCCCCAGGGGGCGACAAGAAGAATAGGCATATATGATTTGGTTATGGTCTTCACTGTATAATACTCAAAAGCCTCGTGACAGTTGTGAAATTCATTTCTTTTTATTAATAAAAGAACCATTTTTTTTTTTAATCTTTTTGAGTAAACAAAAGAGGACTGCAATTTTACAAGGTTCCCTCTTTCAAGCGTTGCTAATTAACTATCACAAGAAGCTTTCATTAAATTATAGTATAAGTGGTTGTGTTCATACTTGATAGATATAAATCCAAAAAAAAAAGAAAAAAAAAAGACCATCATATCGGATTGTAATTTGCCTCGTTCTCTGCAACAGTTCATGGAAGCCTATCAGACACTGCCGCAGAGGGCAGCATTGAAAGATTTGGACAATGCTTTGTTATTAGTTAATACACATAACAGAAACTATTTTGTGCTATATTGTATCTTAAATTTTAATTAATTAAGAAGGTTATGAATTTGTATATTATCCAGTAAAAACTATTACACAATGACCTCATATTCCATACTACTTCCTGCCTCCCCCAGGGGGCGACAAGAAGAATAGGCATATATGATTTGGTTATGGTCTTCACTGTATAATACTCAAAAGCCTCGTGACAGTTGTGAAATTCATTTCTTTTTATTAATAAAAGAACCATTTTTTTTTTTAATCTTTTTGAGTAAACAAAAGAGGACTGCAATTTTACAAGGTTCCCTCTTTCAAGCGTTGCTAATTAACTATCACAAGAAGCTTTCATTAAATTATAGTATAAGTGGTTGTGTTCATACTTGATAGATATAAATCCTGAGTCATGTTAACTAGTGTTCTTAGGACTTTAGTTAATAATTTTTTTTAGGAATGTTTTGACATCACTTTTATGAGAAATGAAAAAAAGATGTAAAACTGCAGCCGAATGTACAATGGAAAGTAGAACCGAATGGTTGGAAGTGAGTAAGAAGCTTGACAGGTTACTAAGGCAGCAAGATATTTATTGGGCTCAGCGATCCCGGGTACCTTGGCTGAAGCATGGTGATAGAAATACAAAGTTTTTTCACTCAAAGGCTTCGCAAAGGAGAAGGAGGAACTTTATACAAGGGATTAGAGATGAAGGAGACAATTGGGTTGACACACAAGAGGACATTGCACGGGTAGCAACCAGTTACTTTGGGAATTTGTTTAGTGCTGGAGGGTGTGACCAAATTGAAGAATGTTTACAGGCAGTCCCATGTAAGGTGACAGAGGAGATGCGACAGTCTTTATCCAGGGAGGTCAGTGCAGATGAAATAAGGGAGGCACTGTTTCAAATGGGACCGACAAAGGCACCCGGACCCGATGGTATGAATGCATTATTTTATCAAAATTTTTGGCATATTGTTGGTGATAATGTGGTTTATGCTGTACTTGATTTTTTACAATCTGGTAATATGGTGTCTGAAATAAACCATACAAATATTGTGCTTATTCCCAAAGTAAAATCACCTGAAAAAATGTCAGACTTTCGACCAATCAGTTTATGCAATGTCATATATAAAATTATCTCAAAGGTGTTAGCCAACAGATTGAAGCAGGTGCTCCCTCAGATAATATCTCTTACACAGAGTGCATTTGTACCGGGCCGACTTATTACAGATAATGTGCTGGTGGCATATGAAACCTTGCATACAATGCATGGGAGGAAAAAGGGGAAGAAGGGTTCTCTAGCTCTGAAGCTTGATGTAAGTAAAGCCTATGACCGGGTGGAGTGGGACTTTCTAAGAGCTATTATGTTGAAATTGGGGTTCCCTGAAATATGGATTAACTGGGTGATGACATGCATTACTTCTCCTTCATTCTCTGTTCTCATAAATGGTAAACCTTTTGGATGTATTGCACCCTCTAGAGGACTCCGCCAAGGAGATCCTCTTTCGCCTTATTTGTTTCTCTTATGTGCAGAAGGTTTTACTGCTTTGTTAGCAAAGGCAGAAATGGAGGAGCGTATTCATGGCGTTTCAATTTGTAGGAGAGCACCAAGGATTTCCCACTTGCTGTTTGCAGATGATTCTTTACTCTTTTGCCAAGCCACACAAAGGGAGGTCACAGCAGTCAATGATATTCTACATATATATGCACAAGCTTCCGGTCAATGCATAAATATGGAAAAATCATCAGTTCTCTTTAGTAGCAATACACCAGTTACACAAAAGGAGTGGATCAAATCTACTTTTGGTGTAAAGGAGGTGGTGTGTTTTGAAACTTATTTAGGGCTGCCTACGATGGTGGGACGAGCAAAGTACCAAGCCTTTGCTTATTTGAAGGATAAAGTTTGGAGGAAATTGCAAGGTTGGAAGGGAAGCTACTCTCACGAGCCGAGAAGGAAATTTTAATAAAGGCGGTGGCTCAATCGATTCCGACATACACAATGGGTGTTTTTTTACTACCGGTAAAATTATGTGATGAACTAAACCAAATGTGTGCAAGGTTTTGGTGGGGACAAGTTGAAAATGAAAGAAAGATACATTGGAAGAGTTGGGGGCTGCTATCTCAATCAAAAAAGAAGGGTGGTATGGGGTTTCGTGATCTAAGGGCATTCAATTTAGCCATGCTAGCTAAGCTAGGCTGGAGGCTAATGCAAAATCAGGAGTCTCTTGTTTACCAATGCTTCAAACACAGATATTTTCCCAGGTGTTCCTTTTTGGAGGCATGTGATTCCACCAATAGTTCATATGTTTGGAAGAGTCTAATGGCCGCTATGCCAATTTTGAAACAAGGAAGCTGTTGGAGGGTAGGGAATGGGGCATCCATAAATGTCATGCATGACAAATGGATTACAAACTATCCTACATGCAAGGTCCTTCATCCCCCAGATGAGCAAGAGTGGGAATGGAGGGTCTCTGATCTTATAGACCCAAATGGGAGGTGCTGGGATAAAGAGCCGATCTGGAGTAAATTTCATGAAGAAGATACGGAAGCAATTTGTCGAATGCCACTGAGTAACCGGTGTGTTACAGACCGGGTAATGTGGCTTTATAACAGAAATGGCATGTACTCAGTGAAATCCGGATACCATGTGGCGACACAGGTCCTTAGAACAGATGAGTGGGTTGAGTGCTCATCGGGTCCAGGTGGATTGGAGGTGTGGATGAAGCTGTGGAATTTGAATGTCCCAAACAAGACTAAAGTTTTCGCATGGAAGGCCTGTCAAAATATATTGCCAACACGTGTGAACTTGGCTCGAAGGAAGATTATTGAGGATGATTTATGTGAGCTGTGCAAATGCGCTCCAGAAAATGGAATTCATGTCCTTTGGGAATGTGGGGTTGCACGAGGTATATGGGCTGGAAGCTTGGTGAAATTACAAAAATTCACGCAAGGTCAAGGTGATGTGCTACAACTCTTCACTGAATTGTTGCAGAGGCTATCGACTGAGGAGTTTGAAGTATTCTTAATTGTGGCTTGGCTTATTTGGAATCAACGGAATTCAGTGATTCATGGAGGGAGAGTGAAGGATCCACGGCAAGTTCTTAAAAGAGCTGAAGACTTTGTGACAAAGTACCATCAAGCGCAAGACCAGGTGGGACCAATACAGAATGTTCAACAACAGCCGGGTGGGTGGCAGCCTCCTCATTCTGACCATTACAAGCTAAACTTCGATGCGGCAATATATACAGATTTGGGAAGTTCAGGGGTTGGAGCTATTATTCGAAATGGGAGGGGAGAGGTGATGGCAGCTCTGTCTGCTAAGGGACCTTTTGTACAAGACAATGAGGAAGCTGAGACTTTAGCTTGTCGAAAAGCACTTGAATTTGCTATAGATGTGGGAATCTCAGACTTGATAATTGAGGGTGACAATGTATCGGTCATGAGAGCTATTGCATCAAACTTTATGGATGGGTCCAGACTAGGCAACATTCTTGAAGACATTCATTGTCTCATGAGTGGTCTAAGATGGAGCTCTGTTAGCTGCGTGAAGCGAAGTGCCAACACCGTTGCCCATTATTTAGCCCGGTTTGCTAGAAATGTCTCTGAAGAGCTGGTTTGGATTGAGGATAGTCCACAACCTGCTAAGGAAGCTTTGTATAATGATTCATTGATTTTCAGCTAAATGAATGAAAGCCCACGTTTCAAAAAAAAAAAAAGGCTGTCAAAACATTAATTGCTTTTTTTCCTTTTCTCATAAAAACATTCTTTAAATGGATTGTTAACCAATACTTTAAAGGCATTCGTTAGCATTTCCCATAAATTATTAGGCAATATGTGTTTCATACTAAAATAATGAAATGCATTAATGGTATAATATATGTATATATATATGTGTGTGTTACCAAGGGAAAATTATTGAATACTTCGAAAATTCCATAAATGCGTACTCCTTCCTCTTATATAAATTGTGAATCCATCATAAATTTAATTAGTGGGACTCATAGTTATGTTAAAGGGGGAATACGAATTTATAATACTCTGAGAGTATTTACTAATTACCCGTTACCAAGATACATTCACAAAAACTTTGTAGGGTTCAAATGTATTGTCTAATTTTTTATATGGCAGATGTTGAGACAGTTATTTTTTTTTTTTTTTTTGCTTCTAATAGTTATATTATAATATATATACTTGCTTATCAAAAATGTCTCCTCCCCAGCAATTACTCCCTACAAAGCCATTGATTAAATCTTATACAATTAATCCAAAAACTCCATCATCCTCAATAACATCTCTGTCGTTGACAACAAACATTTCATCTTACTCGTCCAAGCTGATAGCTTTGCATAAGATTTTGAGAGTTAATTAAAAAAAAAAAAAAATTACATACACACAATCGTGTTCACTGGACCGGGCTCTCATAGTTAGATTTGAATTATTTCTTTAATGGTTTTTTTTAATATGTTTGGTAATTTCCTGTACTAGTTCATTACTTGGAAGTGGGAACTCAATATTCAAAAAGGAATCAATCAACAAAGAATTAAGAAAACAAGGATTAGAGATGGATAAGTGTACTTTTGTGTACCTTAACTTGGATATGATATATGGTGGAATAGATATATGTAATTGTCCTTTCACATAGAGGCGCTTAAGAGAAAACCTCTAATTAATAGAGATTTTCAAAAGATCAAACTGTTAAAGTTACACCTTTTTCTATATGTAATTGTTTTTTTTTCATATATATATATATATATAAAAGATAGGTTCAAGTTATACCTAGTGTGAGTTACACGTTTTTTAAACTATTGGATTTAAGTAAATCCAACGGTTAAAAAAAGACTCTCATTAATGCTAATATTCTAATTGATCTCACTTGTTATCCTTTATTTAATACATTTTATACTTATCTCTAAACCCAAAAAAAAGTCTACGTTTCTCTTTCTCCTCCATAATCACGTTTTTCTCTACTCTCTCTTTCTCCTCCATCGATTTTCCCCAAATCAATTTCATTGCCTTTCTCTTAATTCCAATCTCACCACCATGCTCCTTGCCTCATCAACATGAACACTCCAGATCTTTTCTCATGATCATGAATGTTGTTTTTTCAACAAGAAACCACTACAAACAAGTATTAGTTGCATTAATCTCATCTGGTTGTGTGCTTTTTTTATTTTTTATTTTTTTTTATGTAAATTAAACTCAACTATGCTTTAATCTCAACTACCCTTTAATCTCGCTTGGTATAATCTCATATGAGATGGGTTCACGCTTTAATCTCACAAACAATAGGTTGTGTCCTGAATCTTGTGTGCGTTGGGCTTCAAATTATAAGGCTAGCTTATTTTACTATTCAGCTTATTTTTACTACTATTCATAAGTCTCACTACACTTTTCGTACTATTCATGAGTCCTATTATACTATATTAGCTAATTTTTACTTTTATTTATAGCAATTTCAGCAAAAAGTTTTCATTTTTAGCAAAATAAGCGGATTCTAAACAAACCCTTAGAATGATAAGCCTAATAGCTCATAGGATTCTACAAAGCTATAGTCTACATAGTTATAATAACATCCTAATATATTCGAATATCCCCTCTCAAATTCAAGATGAAAGTTTGAAGATGTCACGAGTTTGGAATGAAAGTTCCTACATAAAGAAATTAACCATAGGTCATAAATGACCAAATCAGATGTAGAATGGATTGAGCTTGACATGAATTGAAATGCCCAAGATCATAGTGAATGAAAACTATTAATTGATGATGGATGGGGGCCAAAAGATGACTATTGTGGTTGGAGGACAATGCACCAGTGACTAGAGGATACCAACAGAAGAACGGTGGCTCAAGGATTGCATATGCATGTAAGACAAACATTGACAATAACAATGGACAACGACAAATAGTGGATTATTTGCAACAACTCCGATGACCATAAGAGAGTGGCATGGTTGGCCGAAGATATCATAAAAAGAAAATGTCACAGGAGACAAAAGATATTGATGAAGGAAAGTGTTTTGGTTAGTACTAATTAAAGAAATAAAGAATACAAAATTTTCATTTGGAGACTATATAGCAAAATTTTAATTTGGAGACTGTATTAACTTTGATGTGATTAATAGTTTTTTTTTTTTTTAAGCTAATGTTAAGTTCTTTGAAAAAATTCAAGGGCCATCTTTCTGTGATGATTACTGGGGATTCAAGTCAGTCTAGCATTATTAGAGAACATATTAAACAATGAAAAGAAAAATAAAATCTCAGTAATAATCATTGCTTTAGTTCAACTGGAGAACATGTTAAGTGCTTCTTCTTCTTTTTTTTTTCTTTTATTTATTTATTTTTTTTTTTTTGGCTGCTAGCAACCTGGCCATGGAGGTGGAAAAGCTGTGGAGGAGATAGATAGAGAAACGTAAAAAAGCTAAAGAGAAAGAGACATGTAGTGGAGAGAAAAATCAACCATATGAATTTTTTTGGGTTTAGAAATAAGTATAAAATGTATTAAATAAGGAACAATAAATGAGATTAATTAGAATATTAGCATTAATGAGGGTCTTTTTTTTAATTGTTGGGTTTACTTAAATCTAATGGTTTAAAAATGTGTAACTTCTGTTCAAAAAAAAAATGTGTAACTTGAACTCATCTCTCTCTATGTTATATCATGTCGCCATGTACCATATATGTGGTACAAAAGCATGAGAAATAGTGGTACGTAGTTTACTTGTAAACTCAAACAAAATTTTCAGATTCAGCTTGGTGTAATTTCAAACAAAGAAATGTCGACACAATACCATTTGACTTAATGGAAAAAACATGCTATTCCAAGTTCATATGAGTATCATAACTCAATAATGTCAAACAATAAATATTTAGATTCAGCTCGGTGTAGTTCTCTTAATTGACTGAGACTTTAAGGGTTAACGAACCAAGCCATCTACCATTATAAAGATATTAGATTAGACATGTTTGGTAGACTGTAATGTAATAGTTATTCTTATGGTTTAGTTAGGGTAGAATTGATACACTAAATGAGAATTACGATAAGAATTGTAATCTTTATTACTAGTAATAAAATGTGTTGTAATGTAATAACTAAACTTATTCATTAATTTGGTTGTGAATTATAATATTATAATGAAACTTAATATTTATTTTAGGAAATATCTTACTCATATAATTATATCTCCTTAAAATTGTTATTTTTAAATTTAAGAGAGATATGTGTTATTTTTTATGATTTTTTATTTTTATAACTGTTAGATATATATAGAAAGTTTGTTTATTTGGAAATATATTAAGTTTTGAAATTATTGCACTTACTAAGGAATAGCTAATATAACATTTTAAAAAGGAATAGTTATTCCTCATTTTGAAGAATAGCTATTCATAAAGAATGACTATTTCTTGTAATAAAAACATAACCAAACTAAAGAATAACTAAACTATAGGAATAACTATTATGTTACAGCGCCTATTATAGTCTACCAAACATGTCCTTATTCTTTAGTTTGGTTATATTTTTATCTATTTTTCAAAATGAGGAATTACTATTCCTCTTTAAAAGGTTGTATTAGCTATTCCTTAGTAAATGCAATAATTTCAAAACTTAGTATATTTCTAAATAAATAAACTTTCCATATACATCTAACAATTATAAAAATAAAAAATCATAAAAAATAACAGACATCTCTCTTAAATTTAAAAATAAAATTTTTTAAGAAAATATAATTGTTTGAGTAAGATATTTCTTAAAATAAATGTTAAGTTTCATTCTAATGTTATAACTCACAATCAAACTAATGAATATGTTTAGTTATTACATTACAACACATTTTATTACTAGTAATAAAAATTCCAATTCTTTTCATAATCCACATTCAATGTATCAAATGTATCCATTCATTAGACAAGTGGGTCAACTTGATTTTATTGTAATTTCTCTTCTTTTGATTATATGTTTTTTTTTTAATGTAAATAAAGAAATTGTATCTGACGCCTTTTTTTTTTAATCAAAACGTGCCAAGAGTAAACATACCTAAATCTATGTGCTCAAAGAGAATCCAGCTCATCTTACGTTGCAAAATATTTTTTTTATACAAAACTGCCACCGTTTTCTTTGGATTTTAAATTCAATAAAGACATGATGCAAAATCTTTTCTCAAACTCATGTTTACATTAGAGAAGATATATTTTTTCTTAAAAAAGAAAATGAAAACCAATAACACGATCAAACAAGATCTAGTGTCCAATGCAAATTAGGAGGATTCTTGCAAAAAATCTTAAATTTAAACTTAATAATTTGGAGCTTTAGGTTGTTCTTGGGAGAAATTATTAAGTTCACTGGAAGAATTGATAAAATGGTTCTCTTAATCTTTTTAACTAATAAAACGTTATTATTTATGCAAATGTGACATCATTTAGTAATTTTGTTATTTTTAATTCTTGTGGTGATTAGGAATTTGACTCACATATTTGCATAAGTACTATTATTTCGTTGGTTGGAAGGACCACTTTAACAATCCTCTTGATGGACCTAATAATTTATCCCGTTCTTAATAGCTTCTCCGAGGTAATTTCCAATAGTTTCTCCAACAACATTTATTATACATATAGTTTCTTGATTTTTTTTTTCTTTTGTTAACAAAAATTAACAAAATAAATTGACATAAAGTATTTGTGAATGTTTTTTAAATATGATTATGATTGTGTGTATAAGTAACTAATGCTTTATTTTAAAAAACAGATGAGTCGTTGTCTTATTGGAGGGTGTAAAAGAGAAGTTTTACATCATATTCTTATTAAATTAAAACTCTTTGTTGGTTTGTTTTTGTTTTTTTGAAAAGGAATCCCTTTGTTTATTAGAAGATTCTAACCAGCTTGTAATGTCACAAGTCCAGAGCCTTTGGACCAATAATATATATATATATATATATTGAAAGGTGGACCAATAATATTTTGGTAAACTGACAAACTGTATTTAAATTCCATACTTTTATATTGAAGAAAATGAGCTAGCCCCCTAATTATGGGAAATCTATTAAATTACCAGCAATCTGACTGGTGACTGGTGACCTTTCAACCAGGATATCAACTTGGTCTTAGTCTTACTCTTGACTCTGGATATGTGATATGTCCTTGACCTTTGACACAATTCTCAGATTCATATATGTTAAATATCCTTTCCAGTTTTTTACTTTTCACCGCATCAGTTATAATTTGCTTAGGGATTAGTCATCGATTAACTTCACTATCATGTACCAAGAAGTGAGCATATAGATGGGCCATAAGTCGTAGTAAATTTTTTTAAATAAAAATCATTAATTACTGTCTTTGGGAGAAAGAGAATTTAAACCATGCACATTTTTGTTTTGTCTTGTTATTTATTTATTTATTTAATACAATGCACATTTTTGTTAGTGCAGGGTCAGTTTTTGTTGCCAAAGCCCAAAGGATATGGGTTAAAGGCCCAACGAATCCAGAACAATGAATTTGTAGAGAGTGGATCGAAAGTTTAGGCGCTGGCCGGCGTTCACGAAGCATGAACTCTTTTCTTTTATTGAAAAATACTTAGAACAATTTACAACTGGGGGTGCTCCTCGGCCCATGGTCGAGGAGGTTTTCTCTTCCCCCCTTCCAAAAACTCTCCCCCAACCCTCCTTACATTTTGCTCACATTTCTTATATATCCCTCTCTACCTCCTCCTGTTGATCATCTATTGGCCTCCCTTCTGACCGTCCGTCCCATCAGAGGCCATATCCATGCTCCAGTGGTTCGCCCTGATCGATGTTGCTCTGTCAAGAGGTCACATCCTCATTAATGCGGCCAGAAGGGTTAGGTGAGCGTATTCAATGCCGAGGTGACAGTTCGCCCAAGGCTTGCCCCTTCTTCGTACTGGGGTTTCGGACGACCGAGGATAGGGTCATCCTCGGACCCATCATGCGTCCTCGGCTTGGGCCATTTGGGCCTGGGTTGAAGTGGGCCGAGGCTACCGGATTTTCTGGCCCCACAATAGCCCCTCAAAATCTTGCTACACACATCCTCGGGCGGGGAGAAGGATTTTGACATCCTCAGCCTTAGCCCCCCACCCCTCGTTAGTGCTGGGGTCCATTCACCTGCCAAAGGCAAGTCGCTGACGTTTCGGAGCACGTAACTTGCCCATCATAAATTCAGGCGGCTCTACGCTCCCCATGTCTAATGAGGCGTTACCCATCCAACGGTGGAGATTCATCTTGCATTTATGGGTGAGAAAACCCGCATGGTTCCTTGATTTGGGGTATAAATACCCGTACGAACCGCTTCTTCCTATTCCTCATTTGTAATCAAGAATATTCGTGCGCCCCTCCTGAGTTTAGCCATACTCCCACTAGCACCTCCAGCGCAAAAGCCTGTCCGAGGAGCCCTTCCTCTTTCCAGTAAGTCGCTCTGTCTATCTTTGACCTCTCTTTCTCTTTACCCTTTTTTCTACTTCGCTGTTCTTTCTTAGTTTTTTTAGGCGTCAACTGGGATGGGTAGGTTTAAGAAATACGTCGATACCGCGGAGGCGATGGAGAAATTCATCACCGACTGCAGAATTCCGGCAATGTAGGTCTGAGATATTGTGAAGACGGGGAATGGCGCATACACAGGCAGGAGGGTAAGGTGGTAATTCCCATAGTCGCCTTCCTTGAAGGGGGATGACGATCCCTATGGGGCCGGTGATGAGGGATTACTCATGCACTTCTGGTTGGCCCCCACCCAGTGTGGGATAAACGTCTTTAGGATTCTGGGCTGTGTGGAGCCCTGAACGAGAAGATGGGGCTAGGTTGACCCACCACGACGTGAACTGGTGTTACAACCTTCAACTTCTTAAGGGCAAGTCGTATTACTTGAAGACGAGAGACGACAGGGTGCGGCTCATTCAGTGCCTCCCCGAGTCCAGCAAGGGGTTCTACGAGGATTTTCTCATGTGTCAGGGGAGTGGCACGATGGCCTTCACTGCCAACAACAGAGGGAATACCAGGTGGGGCTGTGGGAGACAGAAAGGGTTTCAAGTTCTCGTCTTTTTCTTTCCCTTTTTTTTTTACTAACGCGGTGGTGCTTTCCATTTGCAGACCCGACGCTTTTGAGCGTACATTCATCTGGTTAACGCGGAAGACTTGCAGAAGTGTTGAGGGCGCTGGTGTATATAAACGAGGACGACAATCAGGTTAGGCCGCCCACATAATTTTGGGTTATAAACCTACCCAGAAATCGTTCCCGGTTCCGAAGACGTCATCCCCCGCCAACGATCCTCGGCTTCAGAGGATTACTGTGACCAAGGACGGATTTTCGTTCCCCGAGGAGCCCTCCGACCAGGAAGCTGTCACATCAGCCGTCCCCTCCTCTTCCCAACCATTCGCCGAGGAAGCTCTAGAGGGGGAGGGACGCGTTTGACATTTTCGCTCAGCTTATCAGTTGAGGACCCTCCCGGGGACTTGGGTGATCCCAATTTGACCGAAGCAGACCTCCTTGCTTCAGAAGCCCCTCCTCGGCCGACAATGGATTACAAGAGGAAGCCCACCACCAACTTGCTGGACCTGATTGAGGGCCAGCGGGGAGTCCCAACAGAAACTTCCCACTCCACCTCCGAAGGCTAGGTCGACTTCCGCTCGGCAGAACTCCCTCCTTCTCATTCTCAGACGCGCTCGCCCTTGGGTCCGTGCCTGCTGCCCCAAGAAGAAGAAGGATAAAGGTAAAAGGCCTGTGGAGGATAAGATGGTGTCCTCACAGGAGGAGGACACTACTCTGCGACCTCCAAGCAGCTTAAAATAGGCGACAAGAGCCAGGAGAGGCAGGTCGTCAACACCACCTCTTCCGAGGCTCAGGCCTGGCTCCCACCCCAATGCTCCGTGGGGAGCCCTTGAGGGATAAGCCTCCCTCAGGGACTTCAATGAGGGCGAAGGTGCGCGGTGGCTGATGCGCTGGAGAGGAGCTTGCTACTCCCAGCAGATATGGCTGAGCTTAAATCTTTGACGAGCGAGCAGGTTTTCCTCAGCCTAAGCGATATGTGGGGATGGTAAGGGCTACAACCTCGACTCTTCTCCCACTCTTTTTCTTTTATTGGGCTTATAGCAATTGGTTGTTCTGGCAGGTGTCAAGCTATCTTTATGTTGGAGGGCGGGTAAGACCAGAAGGAGGCCCTCAAACGGGAGCGTGCTTGGCCTCCAGGCCACCGGGGCTCTGAAGAATCTCGAGGCTGACCTCGCCAAGGCCCGAGAGGCTTTGACGGGGCGACCAGGGAGCGGGACAGCGCACTGTCTGTCTTGAGGGTGCCCAGAGTCAGGCCAATGAGCAGACGAGGCACCTGGGCGAGGCGAGGAGCAATTGCGGATCACGAGGGATCTAATTGCAGATCTGCAAGCTAAGGTGACAAAGGCCGAGGGGTCCCAGAGGGAGGCCGAATGGGCCAGAGACCAGGCTCGGCGGGTTAAGAACGAGGCTGACCATGGCAGGGAGACGGCCGAGCGTGCCAAGGAGGAGGCTGAGACCGCAGCCTACGCTGATGGGATGGCTGTGGTAAGAGCCCTCTACAAGGCTCAAGTCCCGAAGTGTGTAGGCGATATTGTTCCCAGGTCTGGGCTGAGGCCCTCAACAAGCTGGGGTGAGGCCACGTCCGACCTATGGAAGGAAAGAGCGTGTATTACCCCCCGCTATCCCGAGGCCGCCCTGAGGACCCTAAGGTTGGGGCGATTGTTGAAGAGGTAGGGGCAGCTGACTGGGGGAGCATTCGAGCGAGGAGGTGCCCCAGGAGATAGTGGAGATCCCTTCCGATGATCCAACCCCCACCACTGAGGAAGCAGCTGCTCTCCCGTACCCTCGAGGCCGTCCCCTCAGGCCAGGGCTCGGAGGGGTCAGGGGTTGCCCCTGTCCAGCCTGAGCAAAAGGAGTAGACTCCCCGGCGTCTCGGCTCGTCCTACTTTCGTTGTCATTTTATTTTGTTGTGCTTCTCCTCTATGTACTGCGGCTCTTGCCATGCAATTTTTACGAACTAATTGTTGTAATGCGAATTTAATTTCCCTTTATTTGAATTGCTTATTTGTGTACACGCTGCCTGCTTTTCCTTTTTTCCTTAGATCTGTATGATTTTAGCTTGAATTGTATGTCGGCCAGTTGCACCAGTAACGATGATAAGGAGAGAGAACGTATGGTGGGCAGCTCTCTTGCGTCTCAAGGGCTAGGTGGGGCTTGATCCTTTCCTAACTTGGGATATTTTGTAGTTAGTCTCCCTGTAGGCCTGAGTCCGAGGGCCATGCGACCCTTCCGTTTGGCACCCAGGTCTAGTTGAGAGTTAGTTTCCCCATAGGCTTGAGTCTGAGGACCATGCAGTGCCTTGGTTCTGTTTAACGCTTCCATTTCTCTGTAAGTATCTAGTTTTCCCATAGGTTTGAGTCTGAGGACCATGCAATACCTTAGTTCTGTCTCCAAGTATAGCTGAGCGGTTAGTTTCCCCATAGGCCTGAGTCCGAGGACCATGCAGTGCCTTGGTTCTGTCTAACGCTTCCATTTCTCTGTAAGTATCTAGTTTCCCCATAGGTTTGAGTCCGAGGACCATGCAATGCCTTGGTTCTGTCTAGTACCCAGTATAGCTGAGCGGTTAGTTTCCCCAGAGGCCTGAGTCCGAGGACCATGCAGTGCCTTGGTTCTGTCTAACGCTTTCCTTTCTCTGTAAGTATCTATTTCCCCATAGGTTTGAGTCCGAAGACCATGCAATGCCTTGGTTCTGTCTATACCCAGTATAGCTGAGCAGTTAGTTTCCCTAGAGGCCTGAGTCCGAGGACCATGCAGTGCTTTGGTTCTGTCTAACGCTTTCCTTTCTCTGTAAGTATCTAGTTTCCCCATAGGTTTGAGTCCGAAGACCATGCAATGCCTTGGTTCTGTCTAATACCCAGGTATAGTGAGCGGTTAGTTTCCCCATAGGCCTGAGTTCGAGGACCATGCAGTGCCTTGGTTCTATCTAACGCTTTCATTTTCTGTATGGAGGGGTTTGTCTTCGGACCGCTTTATTGGAGACGATTCCTCCTTGGGTCGGATTATGATCTTACACGTGGCATTGATCTCGCCTCCAGCTCGAGTCCCCATATTTTTCATTTACGAAGCGCCCGTTGGCCGTTCGTGCTCCGCACTTGACATTTCGGTGCGCGAGGCGCGCCTTCATCAATGTCCTCGTGAATTAACACAAGTCCAGCGGTCTACGGTCCCCTTAGAATTTGGTAGCTTGTTATTAGCCCTGCTGGTAACTCTCTTTTCGAATTCTGTGTGGATTAATTCTCACCAACCTTCATCCTCTATATAAGGCCTTCCGGGGATGGTTTCTCCACACTCCATGAACTCCCCAACACAAACAGAAAACACGCCCTTTCAGCTCCCCAAGCCCCTTGAATAATCTCGTCGGAATTGTGACCGAAGTTGGTAGATATGGGGCGACTTTGGGCGGGTGTGAGGACATCCATGCAAGAGCCGTTGTGACCGCAGCCCCCACTGGGCTTCCGGCGCGGCAGAGTCTAGGCGTAACACTGACAGTGCCGCACGCGGTGGCCAAGAGGGATGTCGCTGAAGTACCTANTGTAGGCTGAGTCCTGAGTGGCCATGCGATGCCCCTGTTCCGTTTGGCACCCAGGTCTAGTTGAGAGGTTAGTTTCCCCATAGGCTTGAGTCTGAGGACCATGCAGTGCCTTGGTTCTGTTTAACGCTTCCATTTCTCTGTAAGTATCTAGTTTTCCCATAGGTTTGAGTCTGAGGACCATGCAATACCTTAGTTCTGTCTAGCACCCAAGTATAGCTGAGCGGTTAGTTTCCCCATAGGCCTGAGTCCGAGGACCATGCAGTGCCTTGGTTCTGTCTAACGCTTCCATTTCTCTGTAAGTATCTAGTTTCCCATAGGTTTGAGTCCGAGGACCATGCAATGCCTTGGTTCTGTCTAGTACCCAAGTATAGCTGAGCGGTTAGTTTCCCCAGAGGCCTGAGTCCGAGGACCATGCAGTGCCTCGGTTCTGTCTAACGCTTTCCTTTCTCTGTAAGTATCTAGTTTCCCCATAGGTTTGAGTCCGAAGACCATGCAATGCATTGGTTCTGTCTAATACCCAAGTATAGCTGAGCAGTTAGTTTCCCTAGAGGCCTGAGTCCGAGGACCATGCAGTGCTTTGGTTCTGTCTAACGCTTTCCTTTCTCTGTAAGTATCTAGTTTCCCCATAGGTTTGAGTCCGAAGACCATGCAATGCCTTGGTTCTGTCTAGTACCCAGGTATAGCTGAGCGGTTAGTTTCCCCATAGGCCTGAGTTCGAGGACCATGCAGTGCCTTGGTTCTATCTAACGCTTTCATTTCTCTGTATGGAGGGGTTTGTCTTCGGACCGCTTTATTGGAGACGATTCCTCCTTGGGTCGGATTATGATCTTACACGTGGCATTGATCTCGCCTCCAGCTCGAGTCCCCATATTTTTCATTTACGAAGCGCCCGTTGGCCGTTCGTGCTCCGCACTTGACATTTCGGTGCGCGAGGCGCGCCTTCATCAATGTCCTCGTGAATTAACACAAGTCCAGCGGTCTACGGTCCCCTTAGAATTTGGTAGCTTCGTTATTAGCCCTGCTGGTAACTCTCTTTTCGAATTCTGTGTGGATTAATTCTCACCAACCTTCATCCTCTATATAAGGCCTTCTGGGGGATGGTTTCTCCACACTCCATGAACTCCCCAACACAAACAGAAAACACGCCCTTTCAGCTCCCCAAGCCCCTTGAATAATCTCGTCGGAATTGTGACCGAAGTTGGTAGATATGGAGCGACTTTGGGCGGGTGTGAGGACATCCATGCCAAGAGCCGTTGTGACCGCAGCCCCCACTGGGCTTCCGGCGCGGCAGAGTCTAGGCGTAACACTGACAGTGCCGCACGCGGTGGCCAAGAGGGATGTCGCTGAAGTACCTAATGTCTCTCCCCGAAGCGCACCCCCGACGGAAGAGACGTGCGAACTCATGTCATGGCTGGTGCCCGAGTGTTGCCGTCTCCAACGGCGAACGCTAGGGAGGATTGGAGAGAATCAAGGGAACATCACGGGGGAGGGTATCCGGTGCCCATGCATCTGATCCTCGCTTTGTTCAAGCTCCGTCGCACCGAGAAAGGAGTTGTTGGTGGCCTTGAAGCGAGCCAGCCTCAGCCCCCTTCCACCCTCTTATTGTCAAGTTCTCTCATTCTCTTAATGCCAATAAAAGTACGGGTTGACACTTCCCTCTAGCTAGTTTTAGGACATGTTCACCTGGGCCTCTGATTGTAGAACTAGCTTGTAGGAATAGTTTTAAAACACGCCTGCCTGAGCCTCTGATTGTACATTGTAACTTTTCGTTTAATAAAGTAATGCGCAGTTTCTCTTTCCATTTTTGTTGAATTTTCTGTTTCGAACTTTTATCTTTCTGCAATGTTTGTTTGGTAGTTCCCTTTCTTTTTTTTTTTTTTCTTTTTTTTTGAATCACCACCAATCTTCTGCAGAATGATTACTTAGAACCATCGTCTATTACGCCGGCCAGCGCACTAATCCTTCCCACAGACGGCGCCAATTGTAGGGCCAGTTTTTGTTGCCAAAGCCCAAAGGATATGGGTTAAAGGCCCAACGAACCCAGAACAATGAATTTGTAGAGAGTGGATCGAAGGTTTAGGCGCTGGCCGACGTTCACGAAGCATGAACTCTTTTCTTTTATTGAAAAATACTTAGAACAATTTACAATTGGGGGTGCTCCTTGGCCCATGGCGAGGAGGTTTTTTCTTCCCCCCTTCCAAAAACTCTCCCCCAACCCTCTTACATTTTGCTCACATTTCTTATATATCCCTCTCTTCCTCCTCCTGTTGATCATCTATTGGCCTCCCTTCTGACCGTCCGTCCCATCAGAGGCCATCTCCATGCTCCAGTGGTTCGCCTGATCGATGTTGCTCTGTCAAGGGTCACATCCCCATTAATGCGGCCAGAAGGGTTAGGTGAGCGTATTCAATGCCGAGGTGACAGTTCGCCAGGGCTTGCCCCTTCTTCGTATTGGGGTTTCGGACGACCGAGGATAGGGTCATCCTCGGACCCATCATGCGTCCTCGGCGTGGGCCATTTGGGCCTGGGTTGAAGTGGGCCGAGACTACCCGATTTTCTGGCCCACAATTAGTAATACTAAAATGTGTCAATTTTAAGTTATAAACATCAGAATGTGTTAACAAATTGAGTAAAGGTGTCAATTGACTTTGGATAAATATAACTTTTTTTAAATTTATTTTTGGAATCGGCTAAATCTAACTAATTTGGCTTCATATGATCGAAGTCGCTTTATAAGATTATAAACAAATAAATAAAATGAAGAAGTCGCTTTGTAAGACAATGATAGTAATGCCCCTGCCAATCCTCCCACATAATTAGAAAAGCAAGGGCGTTACAGGAAAGCAGAGAATTTATGCAATGATTCAATAAATCTTCTTAACCTAAACTTGGGCCAGGTTTGCCGGGACGTGTTGTCACCCTCATGTACATGGACAAGTGCATGAAACAGACAAGTGGCAACTTCCTAACCGATACCATAATCTATCTTCCGTGTTTTTGCCTCAAATGCATATGGGGTATCATGTGCCCCCACTGCACCTGAACCCCCACATGTCAGGCACTCGGTCCAAAAAATGTTTTACTGCTCCCATGTTTACTTGTCTTTTGGCTGTACTCCAAATAAATAATAAATAAAAAATAAATTTAAGAGCAAATTATAATTTACTTATTTTTTT
The DNA here is from genome assembly GCF_002906115.3 of Quercus suber. Lineage (NCBI taxonomy): Eukaryota > Viridiplantae > Streptophyta > Magnoliopsida > Fagales > Fagaceae > Quercus > Quercus suber. Next base: position 183,887 of record NW_027069998.1, read on the forward strand.
TTTTTTTTTTTGATCAAAATTTAAGTTGCTTATTTATAGTTTGAATTTTGATAATATATTTATCTGAGGTTAACTCAATTAAATTTCTATAACCCATCTCTGTAAAAAACAGAACTAAATATATAATTTTGGTCAGTTTTTATGTCTCTCTCCTTCATAAATACAAAAAAAATAAAAAAAAATAAAAAAAATACAAGATCAAATAAAATAAAAAATTATTTATCGGAACACTTATATCATAGAATTTCAAAGTACAGATAGACAACTTAAATTTTATCCAAACTACAAGTGGGTAAGTAGTAATTTATCCTGACCACAAGTGGGTAAGTTATAATTTATCCTAAATTAAAAAAAGGTTCTGTTGGACTTGGTTTGAATGCTATTCCCCCCCCCCCCCCTCTTAATAGGGTGACCCTAATGAATCAGGCTGGTTAGAAATGACTGAAACTCGACTTGATAAAATGCTTATTTATGTTCGTTTGTTCGACAAATAAGTCAAACTCAAGCTCAAGTTTAAGTCTGTCTATTAAATGAACCAAGCTTAAACATTCGTGAATATGAGGCTCAATTTAATTACTTTATATATATATATATGTTTAAAAATATATTTATATATACTTGAGATTGAATTGTGTAAGTTTGTAAATAAGTTCATATTATATCAAATTATTATTTGTAATTTATTAATAATATGAATACTGTAGGGTCACGATTTTCGGACCAAGCCCAAAAATGAGTTGGATCTTAGTCCAATGAACCCAAAACAATAAATATGTAGAGAGTGGATCAAAGAGCTTGGCTTTAGTGCATGGATAACAGTTAAAACGGATTTTTATGCTAATAAAATGAGATTGAACTAAGTTCATCACAGAAAGCTGGTCCTCGGCCCAACCTGAGGAGCTTTCATTTTGTACATATTGGGTGACAATGGCTGCTAGAGTTCTTGACATTGCCATCCTCTCTCTCTCCCTGGTCGGTTCGTCCAATTATATAGTCCTCTTTAAACGATCTTGACCTTCCACTTGTTGATCATCCAAGCTTATACTTGAGTGTCTATCCCATCAGACACCCTCTCTGGCATTCTGTGAGTCGCGGTAACCAAGGTAGCACTGTTCGGAGTCATTTCCTCATCAATGCGCCCAGAACATTAGTCGTGGGCATTTAATGTGGAGGTGACAGTTTCTCTTTAAATTGCGCCTCCACCATGCTCCCAAGTCCGGCCCATCGCTCTCGTCCTTCTCTTTAGAGTGCTCTAGGAGGTTGCCTTTGATGGCGTGCCGCTCTTCCCTTCTACGGTCTTGGTTGATCGAGGACAGGATTATTCTTGGCTATGCTCCTTGGCACTTTGGGTTCTCTTTGTTCGTTCTCAGACATTCCTTGCTCCTCGACGTGGGCCTTAGGCTCATTATGAAATTGGCCGGGGTCATCGAATTCTCTGGCCCCACAAATACTCATAGACCTTTTATGCTCGTTTTAACTAGACTTGTTTAGTGCTCTAAAAGAAACCATGCCCACAAACTTTTTAATAATTATTTTATTAATCTCATATGTTCTAGAAGAAAGCATGCCCACATCCTCTTTAATAATTATTTTATTAATCTCACATGTATTATCTTTCTCACATATTGTGAAAATGGCAAAGCATGTGTCCAATGCACAATATAACTTCTTTTCAATATTTAGTTGAACTAAATCAAGGGAGTCAATCTTATATCAAAGGTTGTACCAGTTTGATCAATAGAATGATATATTTCGGTACCGGTAGTACATCTTGATCAATGAAACGATATATTTCAGTACTGGTCAATACCGGTGTACTGTTTCGGGTTTACCGTTATTTTTTATATTTATAAATATTTGTATGTATGTATGTTTACCATCAGGTGTTCTATAACATTAAGAGCATTCTCATCAGGTGTTCTATAAAAATATCATTTCAACACATCAAAAAGATTATTTTATTATTTTAACACACCATTTTACAATTCAATGTACATCACATCTTCTATTCTTCAATTCTATACATTAAAATAACATTTAAAAAACCAACAATATATAAAAATACAAATTAAAAAAACCCACCACCCCCACTACCAGCACCCATCAATGCCCCACATCCCACCCCACCACCGTCCATCACCCCACAACTCACCATCAAGGACACTAAAACCACCACATCAGAACACCACATAAACACCCAAAATCAAGCCCACCACATCTGAACACCACAACCAGAACAAAATCTATTGCCTATCTTTTATTAAAAATAAATAAATAAGCTCGATGTATGAGATAGAACAGAGAGGAGAGATCAAAAAAACAAAAAAGAAAAAAGAAAAAGAAAAAAAAAGAACGGTGAAGGAGATTTTATAGATTAGTGATGATGGAATTTGTGAGATAGTAGAGAGGAAATTGGTGGTGGCTCATGAATGGGAAGAGAAGAGAGCAAAAGGGAAGAGGGGAGAACAAAAGACTCTGTGAGAGTGAAGAGGGTGAAGTAGTGAATGTGTGGCTCAAAGTGATATTTTATTTGAGATGAGAGAGTAAGATGAATAAAAAATAATAAAAACCAAATGACATTTCCTTCCGTACCATTCTAAAGATAAGATTGTCTTGTAGCAAATGCCAAAAATTTTTGGTATTTAACACGCCTCATGATAGTCTGCTTTTGGTACTTGGTTTGTCAAATACCAAATATTTAGCATTTGTTACACTTGATGAGAATACTCTAATTATAGAATTTAAAAAATTATGCTATTAGATTTGTTATATTTGCAAGAATCAAGCATTAATTCAAAAACGAGAGTATTGGGAATTGGAAGAGGGTGGGCCTCACATAGGCCTAGCCTTCAATCCCCACTAGTTACTGCAATAATTTCTAGAAAGTACAAACACATACTAAAAAATTACAACAATTCTCATATTTTGCGTAAGTTTGGCTCCAAATTAAAAAATTAGCTTATTTTACTATTCAGCTTATTTTTGCTACTATTTATAGGTTCTACTGTACTTTTTAATACTATTTATAGGTCTCATTGTACTTTTTCAGCTAACTTTTACTTTTATTTACAGTACTTTTAGCAAAAATCAAGCATAAATTCAAAAAAGAGCGTATTGGGAATTGGAAGAGGGTGGGCCTCACATAGGCCTAGCCTTCAATCCCCACTAGTTACTGCAATAATTTCTAGAAAGTACAAACACATACTAAAAAATTATAGCAATTCTCATATTTTGCGTAAGTTTGGCTCCAAATTAAAAAAACTAGCTTATTTTACTATTTAGCTTATTTTTGCTACTATTTATAGGTTCCATTGCACTTTTTAATACTATTTATGGGTTTCACTGTACTATTTCAGTTAACTTTTACCTTTATCTATAGTACTTTCAGCAAAAAGTTTTCAATTTCAGTAAAATAAGCAAATCCCAAACAGACCCTTCGTTACCGCTTATAATTAAAATTCTGCATACCTTATCATTTAGAAGATCTCTTAACCCAAAAAAAAAAAAAAATACTGCAAAAGTCAACATAACTTTTACACCATATCCATTTATTTTGATGTCTGACAAATAAACTAATAGCAAGGCCTAATGGTAAGTAGTATTTACATGTTTTTGGATGTTATACAATAGATTTATGCTCTGATATCTTTAACATACTCCAAAAAATTTAAGGTAGAAGTTTGGAAACCGCTTGATTTTGAAAAGAATGTGAGATCTTAAAGGAAAGCATAACCAAATTGGATGCAGGGTGGATCAAGTTAGACTAAATTAAATGAAGTACAAATGACATGCTGAAATGAAGGCTAGACGTGTGTGATAATCAAGGGTTGAATGCGGAGCATCGTGCATATCATACATATGGAAGTTATTGATAAAAGGTATGGTTTGAAAAACTGTGCTGGAAGATTATAGGTACCCATGACTAGAAACAAACCCAATATCGACTACTAATCAAATATAAGGCAATCTAAGAGCATCAGCATCAACTTATCTAAAATTTTCTGTCTATTTTACACATAAGAGCCTACTTTTTCTATTTTGCATTGTCTTTTTTCAAAACACCCACATCAAACCATCTATTATACACACTATTTTATTTAAATAATATTTTTTATTCTTTTGTTTATTATTATTTTATTAACAATACCCCATCTCTCTTTCTTTCATTCTCTCCATCTCCTTCCTCAACTCTTTGCCCCTCTCATATCCCAAACCCACACACTCACACATGGAGGTGAGGAGATTTGACGAAAACAGCAGCAAAGATTACATTGGTGGAATCGACAATAATGACGGCAACTCTAAGGTATATTGGCGCCAACTTCGATGGCTTGGTTTTGATTTGTTTTGGGTTTTTCTAATGGGTTTTCAAGCGGTTTGGTTTTGATTTTTTTTTTGTTTGGATTGATTTTGAGTTGAGTTTAGGATGGGTTTTCCAGTGGGTTTAGGTTGATTTTATGTTGGGTTTGGGATGGGTTTTCTGACGGGTTTGAATTGATTTTGGTTTGGATTGATTTTGAGTTGAGTTTGAGATTGATTTCCGATGGTTGTGTTTGGATTTTCAACTGTTGAAGTGGGTTCTAGTGGTAGAGGTTGGTAGTGGTGGATTGCGGTGGTGTTAGTGGTGGTTGGGTGGTGTTGGTGGTTGTTGGTGATTGGCCCAGCTCTAGCAAAAGCTTTGGATCCAATGAGAGCAGAGGTGAGAGACTAGGGGAAGGGAGAGAGAGATTGATGAGAGCTAAGGTGAGAGAAAAAAACTAATAAAATAAGAATATACACAGCTACAGTAACCGTGCATATTTGCACGGTTTCTGTAGCAAATGTGTATATTTACACAATAATAGAAGGACTGATGTGAAGAAAATTTAAGAGATATTGTGTAAATTTTGCATCTTTTTCTATTTTGCACATCTTTACATCCACTGATGTGAATGCTCTAAAGATGATAAAGATGCATGACCAAAAAGAAAGTCTATAAAAAAGTTATCGATTAGCGTGATTTGTGATACCCAATAAGATAGTTAACGTTGCATGATTAGAAAAATGTACGTGCTCATCAAATGTAATTGAAATTGTCAAGATTAACTGTCCTGTTGTAAAATATTAGATCGAAGAAGGATGTGTATGATGTTATTAGATGCTATCTGATGGACCCGGCCTAACCCCCTCAGGCGACCTCCTCATCCAAAAGAAGGGCCAGTGGATGAAGGAACCATCACATCAGTCTTTATCCTTAGCCATATCCATTGGACGAAGGAAAGGCCATTAATTCACAAATAATGGCAAGGCATTATACAGCAGCAATAAGTCTCCTTCCTATTGGAGGGGTGAAGATCCTCTCATTAATACGTCACAGAGGCGTTACAGATACCACATTGAAGCCACCATTAAAACACCTCCAACGGTTAGGAGAAGGAAGCAGGTGTATATATACAAGCACCTCAGGACCTAAAGGGGTACTTAATTCTAATCCAAAAACTTTGATACTTTGGTATTTAGCCCTCTCTTTTCTCTCTCAATTATTTGACTTTACCATCGGAGGTTTTGTGGCAGGCACCACACCGGTGTTCTTTCCTTTTTCCTTTATTCATTCATTCTTGTAGGGCTTTGGACAATCTTGGTCGGCTTTATTGCTGGACAATCATTTTGACTGATGATTTCAGCATCATTAGTTTGGTGCTGTCTATGAGAAATGACTTTTTCACACCTAGGTTCGAGAACGTAGTTCCATTAAACTTACAAATATAAATGGAGTCCAACACTCCCCAAGATCCTGTAGCATTAGCTCTGCAAATCCAGGCGCTTACAGCCCGAATGGAGGAGCTTACCAGATAGAATCAAGAGATGAGACTGCAATTGCAACAAGCGGACAATCGCTCAGAGACCAATCAAGACAATGATGGAGATAGCCCAAGGAAGGGTGACTGTCGACGACCAGTTACTCCAGAAGGGGGGAAGCTCGAGCCTTCTAAGGGAAATGAGAAAAGAGATGGACGAGCTAAGGAATGTAATCAAGGAGAAAACAGACTGAAGCCTAGACCGAATGGTCAAGAGGATAGATTCACCCTTCACTACGGTGGTCCTAGAATGTCCGATGCCTTCAAAGTTTCGTCTACCACAACTTGAGCCGTTTGACAAGATGAAAGATCATTTGGATCACATTAACACCTTTAAGATGTCTTTGGGTCTTTAGCAGCCCCCTGACGAGATCTTATGCCGTTCTTACTCCACCACTCTCAAAGGAGCGGCGAGGGAATGGTTCAGTAAGTTATTAACATTGTCTATTGATAACTTCAAGTAGCTAGGCAATTCCTTCCTATGCCACTTTGTCGGTGGATAACGCCCAAAAAGGCCAACAGACCATCTGCTTACCATAAAACAAAGAGAAAAAGAAACTTTGAGGTCATACATGAAGCGTTTCACTCGAGAAACCTTAAAGGTGGACGAAGCAGATGACAAAGTACAGCTGACAACCTTTAAAGCTGGATTAAAGTCTAGGGAGTTTGTGGTCTCACTTGCGAAGAATCCCCATTGGACGATAACGGAAATGATCCTAAACACTCAGAAGTACATAAACGCCGAGGACGCCTTAGCAGCAATAAAAGGAATAGATAAGTCCAAGAAGAAGGAAAGAAAGGAGGACGATCGAAGATGACGAAAAAGGGAACGGACAGATCATTAGAATATTGACGGGAACAAACGGAAAGATGAAAAAAAAGCCCTCGAACGGTAAAATTCACTCCTTTAGTTTTGCCCGTTGATTAAATTTTGGCGCAGATTAAAGATGAGTACTACCTCAAATGGCCCCAGCCATTACACTTGTCACCCAACGTGTGCAACAAGAAGAAATATTACCGTTTCCATAAGGATCACGATTATTACACAAAGGGTTGTAAAGACTTGAAGGTGCAGATAGAGGAGCTCATACAAAAAAAAAAAATTTGTAAAAAAGGGAGATTCCAGAAGGTCCAGGGACAACAATAAGGACAAACACAAAGCTTCTTAGAGGGACGAAGATCACATGCCCCTTCATCCACAAAGCGCAATAAGGGAAATAAAGACAATTACAGAAGGACCATCCAAAGGTGAATCGTTTAGATCCCTTAAGAAGTCACACCAGAGGCAAGTAAATAGCATCCATGGGATACCACCCCCGAAGCAGAGACGAACGGAGAGGGATATCTTGTTCTTGGAAGAAGATGCCAAAGGAGTGAAATAACCTCATGACGACCCATTGGTCATTATGCTCATGATAGAAGGATTCAATACTAGGAGAATTCTGGTAGACATTGGGAGCTCAGCGGATATTATTTACCTTTCTGCCTTCTAGCAGTTAAAGATAGATCTGAAAAGACTTCTTCCATTCGAATCCCTCCTCGTCGATTTTAGCAGAGATAAGGTGTACCCAAGGGTAATAGTAACATTGATGGTCACAATTGGTTTATACCCCTCTAGGTAACCAATCAACACAACTTCTTGGTAGTGGACTCACTTTCGTCCTACAATGTAACCATAGGAAGACCCACCCTTAATCATTGGAAAGCAGCCACTTCCACATATTGTTTAAAAGTAAGTTCCCAACATAAATAGGGATCGGGGAGATAAGGGGAGACCAAGTGCTAGAGAGAGAATGCTACCAGGCAGTGATGGCGTTAAAGGAAAACCATACACGGATAATTGAAGAAAAGACGCAAGAAATTGTGGAAAAGATGGAAACGATTAAATTGGTAGAAAGAGATTCAACAAAGACGACCCAGATAAGGACGAGTTTGAACCTCCAGACGAAGAAAGAAATCATCAGCTTTTTGAAGGGTAACCTGGACGTGTTCGCCTGGTGTCATGAAGATATGCCTGGCATACCGGCTGACATCATTCAACATCGCCTAAACGTGGATCCTGAGAAAAAGCCCATTCAGTAAATAAGAAGGATCTTTGCTCCTAAACGAAACAAAACAGTCATGGATGAGGTGGACAAGTTACTCACCACTAACTTCATCAGGGAAGTTTATTATCTTGAGTGGTTGGTTGGCCAACATTGTAATGGTCAAAAAGGCGAATGAAAAATGAAGAATATATGTCGACTTCACAAATCTGAATAGTGCCTGCCCAAAGGACAACTTCCCTTTACCTAGAATTGACCAGCTTGTGGACTTAACAGTTAGGCACAAGCTTCTCATCTTTATGGACACCTTTTTCAGGTACAACCAAATACAGATGGTAGAAGAAGATCAAGAGAATATTGCCTTCATCACTAGCCAGGGGCTCTATTGCTATAGGACAATGCCCTTTGGTTTGAAGAACGCAAGATCCACGTAACAGAGGCTGGTAAACCAAATGTTCAGCAAGTAGATTAGGAGGAACGTAGAGGTATATGTGGACGACATACTCATCAAGTGCAAGGAAGAGGAGAATCATTTGGACGATTTTAAGGAATAGAGGCAATACAATATGAAGCTAAAACCGACTAAATGCGGCTTTGGGGTCTCCTCTGGGAAATTCCTCGGCTTCATGGTGTCACAGAGAGGAACAAAGGCAAATCCAAAGAAGGTGAAAGCCATCCTTGAGATGTCCTCCCCAAAGACGATCAAAGAAGTGTAGTCCCTCACGGGAAGGGTGATAGCCCTTAATAGGTTTGCCTTCAAAGCAACAGACAAGTGCCTCCCTTTCTTCAAAACCTTGAAGCAGGCTTTTTTCTGGAGAAATGAGTGCAAAATAGCATTTCAGGATCTAAAGCATTACCTAAGCAATCCTCCACTCCTAAGTCCGTCTAAAGAAGGCGAAGACCTATTCTTGTACTTAGCAGTGTCCATGACTGTGGTGCGCACGGCCTTGATCAAGGAAGAAGATAGGGTGCAGCGCCTGGTGTATTACATCAGCCAGGCCTTCCAAGGAGCTAAAGCTTGGTACCCACGAATAGAAAAGATCACCTTAGCCTTAATAATGGCCTCCAGAAAGTTTCGTCCATACTTTCAGGCTAACCCGATCATAGTAATGATGGATCAGCCCATTAAAAAAGCGATGAATAAACCTGAGGCTACTAGACGAATGATACAATGGCCCATCGAGCTTAGTCAGTTAGACATAGAGTATCGACCCAGGACGGCTATAAAAGCTCAAGCACTGGTAGGCTTCATAGCAGAGTTCACCTCCTCCGAACACGAAATAGCCTGAACGAATCAGCTCTCTGGACAATCCATACGGACGGGTCATCCACTTAAAAGAGAGGGGGAGCAGGCATCGTCATCACCTCTCCTGAGGGGGACACTTTGAAGTATGGAGTTCAACTTAACTTCCCTGCAACCAACAATGAAGCAGAGTATGAGCATAAAGACAGGGCAAAAGATTGCCCAGGCACTTGGAGCTAAAACTGCCTTGCTAAAGAGCGATTCAAAGTTTGTTATAAGGCAAGTCAATGGAGATTTCGAAGCAAAGGAGTCAAGGATGTAGAGATATCTAAAGTTGACGAATCAATTAATTGGCAAGTTTGATTAGGTAAAGTTTTCTTAAATCCCACGGGATCATAATGTAGAAAGCTGACGAAGTAGCCAGGAGTGCATCATCAGATAATCAGGCGAAAGTGACTGATTGGAGACTAGCAGAACAGAAATCTCCCAGCATCAAGGAATTCCAAACATTTTCGGTGCACGCCAATGCTATCTAGATGAATCCTATCCTATCCTATATCAAGGATGAACGGTTACCTCCTAATCCTAACGAAGCCAAAAAGATCAAGAAACGAGCGGCTAAGACAAACTCTACAAAAGGGGTTTCTCGTAGCTTTACCTGAGATGCGTTGAAGAAGAAGAAGCCAAGTACATTTTGGAAGAAGTTCATGAGGGCATCTGTAGTGACCACATGGGGGCAAAGTCTCTTGTAAGGAAGACTATGAGAACATGCTATTTCTGGCAAACGATGCAACAAGACGCCGCAGATTTCATCAGGAAGTGTGACAGCTGCCAAAGGTATGGGAACTTCCAACGAGTCCCAGGGGAGAAAATGATGGCCATTACTTCACCCTGGCCATTCGCACAGTGGGGGATTGGCATCATGAGACCTCTGCCACAAGGAAAGAAGTAAGTGAAGTTCATACTCGTCGCTATCGACTACTTCACAAAGTGGGTAGAGGCAGAAGCACTAGCCACAATTACAGAAGCAAAAGGTACTAAATTTTGTGTGGAAAAACATTGTATGTAGGTTCGGGATACCCTAAACGATCATCTTGGATTATGGTCGTCAGTTTGACAGCCAGGGATTCCAATCATTTTGGTCAAGCCTTGGCATTAAAAACAAATACTCCTTCCTAGGACATCCCTAAGCCAATGGATAGACTGAGGTAATGAATCAAACATTGCTAAAAATCATCAAGGTCCGATTAGTGAGGGTAAAGGGAGCATGGCTTGAGGAGTTACTGAGCGTCTTATAGGCTTATAGAACCACAGTAAGAACCCCAACAAGAGAGACACCTTTCAACCTCACATATGGCACTGAAGCAGTCATCCCTATTGAAATAGGGCTTACTAACCTCAAGAAGGAGTTCTTCGACGAACATAACAATGACAACCAATTGAAGTTGAACCTAGATTGTTTGGACGAAGTCAGAGACCAAGCTTCTCAAAGAATGACCAAGTACCAGTAGAAGATGGCCGAGTACTATAACCAGAAAATGAAGCTTAAAAAATTCGACATCGAAGACCTCGTCCTACGAATATTGATGCCTACGATGAAGGATCCAGCACAAGGCAAGTTAGGGCCAACATGGGAAGAACCATACAGAGTCATCCACTACTCTCGACGAGGAGGCTATCACCTGGAAGATTTGGACAGGAACAAATTACCTCGTCCTTAGAACGTCGAACATCTAAAGAGGTATTACAAGTAGGAACTTCAGCCCATTTGTAACCAATCAGTGATGTCTTATTATTTTTAAAGTAGATTAGTAAACATACCATTTTGTGTTTTGCATATTTTGCCTATCCTTTTCTTCACATCTGAACTAAACTACTGACTGGACGTGAATTGTCCAACCAAGTTGAGACAATAAGATTCCTTAAAAGGATATACATCGTCCCAATAAAAGCAAAGACGATGAGATTCCTCGAAGGGATGCAAGTCGTCCAGCTAAAATCTAAGGCGAAGAGATTTCAAAGATGAACGAAGGTCGTCCACCAAGTTAAAACGACACAATTCATAAGTGGGCAAAAAAATTTTCTAAGTCCCTAAATGGGCGAAAAACATGCCCCAACAAAGCAAAGACAACGAAGCATAAGTCATAGCAAAACAAGAAGTATTCACAAGCAACATAAACACAAGGGAAATAAGCGCATATTTATATGAAAGAGTTGTAGATTGTTCAAAAGCCCCAAACAGGCAAGGCACCAAAAAAAAAAAAAGAAAAAAGAAAAAAAATAGTTTGGTGCTGTCTATGAGAAATGACTTTTTCACACCTAGGTTCGAGAACGTAGTTCCATTAAACTACAAATATAAATGGAGTCCAACACTCCCCAAGATCCTGTAGCATTAGCTCTGCAAATCCAGGCGCTTACAGCCCGAATGGAGGAGCTTACCAGATAGAATCAAGAGATGAGACTGCAATTGCAACAAGGGACAATCGCTCAGAGACCAATCAAGACAATGATGGAGATAGCCCAAGGAAGGGTGACTCGACGACCAGTTACTCCAGAAGGGGGAAGCTCGAGCCTTCTAAGGGAAATGAGAAAAGAGATGGAGAGCTAAGGAATGTAATCAAGGAGAAAACAGACGAAGCCTAGACCGAATGGTCAAGAGGATAGATTCACCCTTCACTACGGTGGTCCTAGAATGTCCATGCCTTCAAAGTTTCGTCTACCACAACTTGAGCCTTTGACAAGATGAAAGATCATTTGGATCACATTAACACCTTTAAGATATCTTTGGTCTTCAGCAGCCCCCTGACGAGATCTTATGCCGTTCTTACTCCACCACTCTCAAAGGAGCGGCGAGGGAATGGTTCAGTAAGTTATAACATTGTCTATTGATAACTTCAAGCAGCTAGGCAATTCCTTCCTATGCCACTTTGTCGGTGGATAACGCCCAAAAAGGCCAACAGACCATCTGCTTACCATAAAACAAAGAGAAAAAGAAACTTTGAGGTCATACATGAAGCGTTTCACTCGAGAAACCTTAAAGGTGGACGAAGCAGATGACAAAGTACAGCTGACAACCTTTAAAGCTGGATTAAAGTCTAGGGAGTTTGTGGTCTCACTTGCGAAGAACCCATTGGACGATAACGGAAATGATCCTAAACACTCAGAAGTACATAAACGCCGAGGACGCCTTAGCAGCAATAAAAGGAATAGATAAGTCCAAGAAGAAGGAAAGAAAGGAGGACGATCGAAGATACGAAAAAGGGAACGGACAGATCATTAGAATATTGACGGGAACAAACGAAAGATGAAAAAAAACCCTCGAACGGTAAAATTCACTCCTTTAGTTTTGCCCTTGATAAATTTTGCGCAGATTAAAGATGAGTACTACCTCAAATGGCCCCAGCCATTACACTTGTCACCCAACGTGTGCAACAAGAAGAAATATTACCGTTTCCATAAGGATCACGATTATTACACAAAGGGTTGTAAAGACTTGAAGGTGCAGATAGAGGAGCTCATACAAAAAAAAAAATTTGTAAAAAAGGGAGATTCCAGAAGGTCCAGGGACAACAATAAGGACAAACACAAAGCTTCTTAGAGGGACGAAGATCACATGCCCCTTCATCCACAAAGCGCAATAAGGAAATAAAGACAATTACAGAAGGACCATCCAAAGGTGAATCGTTTAGATCCCTAAGAAGTCACACCAAGGCAAGTAAATAGCATCCATGGGATACCACCCCCGAAGCAGAGACGAACGGAGAGGGATATCTTGTTCTTGGAAGAAGATGCCAAAGGAGTGAAATAACCTCATGACGACCCATTGGTCATTATGCTCATGATAGAAGGATTCAATACTAGGAGAATTCTGGTAGACATTGGGAGCTCAGCGGATATTATTTACCTTTCTGCCTTCTAGCAGTTAAAGATAGATCTGAAAAGACTTCTTCCATTCGAATCCCTCTCGTCGATTTTAGCAGAGATAAGGTGTACCCAAGGGTAATAGTAACATTGATGGTCACAATTGGTTTATACCCCTCTAGGTAACCAATCAACACAACTTCTTGGTAGTGGACTCACTTCGTCCTACAATGTAACCATAGGAAGACCCACCCTTAATCATTGGAAAGCAGCCACTTCCACATATTGTTTAAAAGTAAGTTCCCAACATAAATAGGGATCGGGGAGATAAGGGGAGACCAAGTGCTAGAGGAGAATGCTACCAGGCAGTGATGGCGTTAAAGGAAAACCATACACGATAATTGAAGAAAAGACGCAAGAAATTGTGGAAAAGATGGAAACGATTAAATTGGTAGAAAGAGATTCAACAAAGACGACCCAGATAAGGACGAGTTTGAACCTCCAGACGAAGAAAGAAATCATCAGCTTTTTGAAGGGTAACCTGGACGTGTTCGCCTGGTGTCATGAAGATATGCCTGGCATACCGGCTGACATCATTCAACATCGCCTAAACGTGGATCCTGAGAAAAAGCCCATTCAGTAAATAAGAAGGATCTTTGCTCCTAAACGAAACAAAACAGTCATGGATGAGGTGGACAAGTTACTCACCACTAACTTCATCAGGGAAGTTTATTATCTTGAGTGGTTGGTTGGCCAACATTGTATGGTCAAAAAGGCGAATGAAAAATGAAGAATATATGTCGACTTCACAAATCTGAATAGTGCCTGCCCAAAGGACACTTCCTTTACCTAGAATTGACCAGCTTGTGGACTTAACAGTTAGGCACAAGCTTCTCATCTTTATGGACACTTTTTCAGGTACAACCAAATACAGATGGTAGAAGAAGATCAAGAGAATATTGCCTTCATCACTAGCCAGGGGCTCTATTGCTATAGGACAATGCCCTTGGTTTGAAGAACGCAAGATCCACGTAACAGAGGCTGGTAAACCAAATGTTCAGCAAGTAGATTAGGAGGAACGTAGAGGTATATGTGGACGACATCTCATCAAGTGCAAGGAAGAGGAGAATCATTTGGACGATTTAAGGAATAGAGGCAATACAATATGAAGCTAAAACCGACTAAATGCGGCTTTGGGGTCTCCTCTGGGAAATTCCTCGGCTTCATGGTGTCACAGAGAGGAACAAAGGCAAATCCAAAGAAGGTGAAAGCCATCCTTGAGATGTCCTCCCCAAAGACGATCAAAGAAGTGTAGTCCCTCACAGGAAGGGTGATAGCCCTTAATAGGTTTGCCTTCAAAGCAACAGATAAGTGCCTCCTTTCTTCAAAACTTGAAGCAGGCTTTTTTCTGGAGAAATGAGTGCAAAATAGCATTTCAGGATCTAAAGCATTACCTAAGCAATCCTCCACTCCTAAGTCCGTCTAAAGAAGGCGAAGACCTATTCTTGTACTTAGCAGTGTCCATGACTGTGGTGCGCACGGCCTTGATCAAGGAAGAAGATAGGTGCAGCGCCGGTGTATTACATCAGCCAGGCCTTCCAAGGAGCTAAAGCTTGGTACTGATGGACCTGGCATAACTCCCTTAAGCAACCTCCTTGTCCAAAAAAGGGGCTAGTGGATGAAGGAACCATCACATCAGTCTCCATCCTTAGCCATATCCATTGGACAAAGTAAAAGACATTAATTCACAAATAATGGCAAGGCATTATACAGCAGCAATAAGTCTCCTTACTGTTGGACGAATGAAGATCCTCACATTAACACCTCACGGAGGCATTACAGATACCACATTGAAGACACCATTAAAACACCTCCAATAGCTAGGAGAAGGAAGCAAGTGTATATATACAAGCACCTCAGGACCTAAAGGGGTACTTAATTCTAATCTAGAAACTTTGATACTTTGGTATTCAACCCTCTCTTTTCTCTCTCAATTATCTGACTTTACCATCGAAGGCTCTGTGGCAAGCACCACATCAGTGTTTCTTCCTTTTTCCTTTATTCATTCGTTCTTGCAAGGCTTTGGACGATCTTGGTCAGCTCTATTGCTGGACGATCATTTCGATTGACGATTTTAGCATCATCACTATCCACGGTAGGGAATAAATCAGGATAAGCTGTAGAGTAGTTGGTAACAATAGCAATAGTAAGAACCTTGATATTGTCCACAACATAAAATAGATAAAAATGAGACTACAAAGTGACTAAGAAAGATTGTGAGAGAAGTACCTAGATCAACCAAGTAGGGATATAGATTAAGGGAGGCCATAAAAGCCTAACTTTGATACAATACTAAAGAAGATAAAATATATGAGAAAATATGAAGAAGATAACAAACTGATGTTATTCAATCCAATACTGAGGTAAAACATCACCATATTCAAGCTTTTGTGCTTACGTTGACTACTATAGTATCTTGGAGTTGATTGTCTCCACTGCAACCTCGATCTACTGTGACAATTGAAATGTCTTTCAAATTACCTACAATGACACCTTCCACGAGCTTAAGAAAACATGTTGAGATTAAGGGTGTATTTGGATATCGCTTATTTTGCTGAAATTAAAAAATTATTGCTGAAAGTACTGTAGATAAATGTAAAAGTTAGTTGAAATAGTACAGTGAGGTCTGCGAATAGTGCCAAAAAATGTAGTGAGACTCATGAATAATAACAAAAATAAGTTAAATAGTGAAATAATTTTAATTTTTAATCTTAACCCAAATGCACATTAAGTGTCACTCATTCGTCACCATTTGCTACATGGTTTTTTTGTAATAACTTCTAAACTTAATTAATATCACTCTATCCAACATGAATTCCAAGGAGATTATTAGAATATAAGCCCAATTGGCTCAAGCTCATTTATTATTGTACTACTAATAACTTCTTCTTCTTTTCTTTTTTTTTTTTTTTTTTAAACGTCATCATGTACGCAATTTCAAACCCATCTGAAATGTCTTCCAAAAAAAAAAAAAAAAAAAAAAACCCAACTGAAAAATGAATATGATCCCAGGTGACTAGAGCGCGTGCCACTTTTCAATGTCGAATTAATATTACTTTTTCACATTTGGCCATGGCGGCGCTGCTTTAAAAAAAAGTTTTACTCTACCAAACTCATGTATGAAGTATACGCAGGGTCCCACTAAATTCATATATGTGAGAGTATTATTTGAAGCCAAGTTCTAAGCTTCCCCCTCTATATATATAGCAGCAATCTAAGTTGTTTTTGCCACAAAAGCAAAAGCCACTCTCCTTTCTAGTTTCCTTTCATCACTCTTGAAACTCCCACACCATGCGAACAGACATAGAAAGCCTCTGGGTATTTGTCTTGGCCTCTAAATGCCAAGCTTTTACACAATCAAACATTGCATGGCTAATTTTAGTCATGTGTCTGGCTTGGCTAGGCATGACCCTTATTTACTGGGATCACCCTGGTGGCCCAGCTTGGGGTAGGTACAGTTATATAACAAACAAAAAATCATCATCATCTTCTTCTTCCAGTTCTATCACCCTAGCCAATAAGCCAATTATACCAGGACCAAGAGGGTTTCCACTAATTGGAAGCATGAACCTAATGGTCTCACTCGCTCACCACAAAATTGCTGCCGCAGCAGAGGCATGTCAAGCTAAGAGGCTTATGGCCTTTAGCCTTGGTGACACTCGTGTTATTGTCACATGTAACCCAGACGTGGCGAAAGAAATCCTGAATAGCTGTGTGTTTGCTGATCGTCCAATAAAGGAGTCAGCCTATAGCTTGATGTTTAACAGGGCAATTGGGTTCGCTCCTTATGGTGTTTACTGGCGAACCCTGAGGAGAATCGCAGCCACGCACCTGTTCTGCCCAAAGCAAATCAAAACTTCCGAGTCCCAAAGGTCAGAAATTGCTTCCCAAATGGTGGCAATAATGTTGGGAGACCAAGGACAAAGTGTGAGTGTGCGTCAACTACTAAAACGTGCTTCCTTAAACAACATGATGTGCTCGGTTTTTGGATGCAAATATAGTCTGGATTCATCGAACGAGGAAGTGGAAGAGCTAGAGAGACTGGTGGGTGAAGGGTACGAGTTATTGGGTTTGTTGAATTGGTCAGACCATCTGCCTTGGCTAGCTGAGTTTGATGCTCAAAAAATCCGGTCCAGATGCTCCAAACTCGTCCCAAAAGTGAACCGCTTTGTTAGCCGAATCATAGCCCAACACCGAGCTCAAGCTAGTGAAAAAACCCGGGATTTTGTTGATGTTTTGCTCTCTCTTCAAGGCCCTGAAAAGTTATCGGAGTCCGATATGATCGCCGTTCTCTGGGTAACTTTTTATTTTATTTTAATTATTCTGTTATTTTCACTTATTTTTTTATACATAACTATTCTTCCAATCATAATTTTTAATTTAAAAATAAGGATAAATTATAATAACCTGTGTCGAGTTTTGGGAAAATATAATAAATCCGCTCATGTTTTTATAAATGATATCCTCATTCTTGAAGTTTTTATTTATGTAATAAAAATAACCCATATGATATGACTGCTCTTATAAATTGGGTTAATATATATATATATAATTAAATTAGCATTCAAAATAAACTCAAATGAATGTTTATTAACTAGATTGCTCAAATGAAAAGAAGATTAGATAATAATAATAATAATAACTTTCAGGAATTAAGAAAAGAGATTGGGTTTTTGATATTTCTCCCAATCTCAAGTGAGAGGTTAATATGATTTCCTCTAAAATCAACAAATGTCACAAGTACTTTGTTTGGGTGGTATTTGAATAATTCTTTTTATAGAGAGGAATGGATAACACCTCTAAATTAGCCGTAATAAGTGGATATGGTGAACAAAGACTAACAATAACATACACCCTTTAAAATATGCAATCATTTGGTCATGCATTGACTTATTTATTTTTAATTTATTTTAAGTCAAAATAAAAAATACAACGCGTCTTGAATACTTTGATAGACCGCCGGGCCCCGACCACGTATATGCGTGACAACATTAAAACTCTCAAAGTTAAAGTTCAGTCTTGAACTAGAACAGAAGAGAAGTGAGAAAAGTCCTCTCTGGCTACCCAACAAAAGCTGTCTCGTTAATTGATGTGCACATTAATTAAATATCATCATTTGCTTTAATTAATTAGTTTACTTTTTTTTTTTAAAATGTTTGAGGGACACAGATAAATTATTATAAATATTTATACCACTATATGATTTATTAACGTTCTTTTCAGATGGTTTACCCTTTGTGTGTGTGTGTGTGTAGGAAATGATTTTTCGGGGAACTGATACAGTGGCTGTTTTGATTGAGTGGATACTCGCAAGGATGGTGCTTCATCCTGACGAGCAATCGAAGGTCCATGATGAGCTTGATGAGGTTGTTGGCAAATCACGTGGCGTTGCTGAGGCTGACGTGACATCGCTGGTGTATCTTGCGGCTGTGGTGAAAGAGGTGCTGAGGTTACACCCACCTGGTCCACTTCTTTCGTGGGCCCGACTGGCTATCAATGACACAACCATTGAGGGGTATCACGTGCCTCGAGGGACCACTGCAATGGTGAACATGTGGGCCATAGCTAGGGACCCACATGTGTGGTCGAACCCACTAGAATTTATGCCTCAAAGGTTTGTCACCAAGGAGGCGGGTGAGGTGGAGTTTTCTGTACTTGGGTCGGATCTTAGACTTGCTCCATTTGGGTCGGGCAGGAGGACTTGCCCCGGTAAGACTCTGGGTTTAACCACGGTCAGCTTTTGGGTTGCCTCACTTTTACATGAGTATGAATTCCTGTTGTCTGATCAGAATACCGTTGACCTATCTGAGGTTCTAAAGCTCTCTTGTGAGATGGCCAATCCTCTGACTGTTAAAGTGCGCCCAAGGCGTAGGTGAAAAAGTGAAAACCTGTTATCTCTGTAAAAGTGAAAAAAAAAAAAAAAACTGTAAAACTGTTTAAGTTGTTTTTATAAATACGTGATAAAAATATGAGTGAAGGGTAATAATAATAATAATTAAAAAAAAAAAAGGAACAGTTTGTGCATAGGGTTTAAAAATCCTAATCCTTTCTCATCAACTTGATGATAATCTTAAGGATGGCCTTGGTCTGTCTATTTCTCTCTATATTTTATATTTCATTACATGTCTGTAAATATTGATGAAATTAATACAAGTTTGTTTTGTTTGTTTGTTTGTTTTCATCTCTTTCACTCATTGTTAACATTGTTGATATATACTGTTGAATAAATTTACTTTATTTATCACTCTCTCTTTGTGTCACTATCTATCTCTCTCTCTCTTAGATAAAACTTAAATCAATTGTTTTTAAATAATGTTAATGACACAACTGCTTTTTACTATTGTTATATATGATTTATTGAGATTAATTAGAATAATATCACTTTTGTTTAGTACTATCACTTTTATTATACACTAAATACAATATGACCGGTCAAAAGTTATAAGTAAAGTACCTTATGTTTTCAAGTCTAAAAAGACAAAAAGAGAAAAAAAAATCAATTTTTCCCATTTTCTTTAATTAATTTATTAAACAAAGGAGAGGAGTTAAGAGTGTTAGACATGTAATTGCCTGAAATTCTACTACATGGTACATACACAATTGGGTAGTTGACAAAATACATGATTCACGTCATCCAATCAAACTGATATTTTAAAAAGTTCTAATTTTATTTGTTCAACCATCAAGTCTTGAAGTAATTTTATTAAATAAGTAATTGTTCAAAGAGTGGTACTTTGAATTTGTTTAGATTTTGTGCATACAGCTGTTCCCATTTCTGCTAATTAATTTAGAACTTGGCCCTTACGTTTCATAACTCATGATGATTACGCCAAATGTCAGCAGACTCAACACTACATGTATGTGATGATTTGGTTTTAAATGGTGCGTTGATTAAGTGGAAGTCGACACTGGAGTCTAGACACTCACAAGCAAGAAAACGCGTTTTTAACTTAACTAGCCGTTGATATCGGGCTTAAACATTAGACCGATCACCAAATGGTGACGCACATGTGCGTATGACTGTATGTGACGGTGAGTGAAAAGAAGATATAAAAATTTAATTCATCACCAATCATTTGTTGGGATTTTAAAATATGATTGATCACCCATGTTGCATGACTTCAAGTTAAAGTCATTGTTTTAAAATCTCTAAAATTCTCTGATAATACCAAAATCATCAGTTGGGTCACTCGCCCAATCCGGAGTATTAAACAATCTTGTAAGACCTACAAAATAAAAGAGAAATATATCGAAGAGATCGCCGGGTTGTACCCAATGGAGGAGCCTCCGATGTTTAAGTTAGTATCAACCCATATATTTCATATATAGATAGTGTTTTGTAGTAGTTTTTGACATATCTTACCAAATTGACAGATTGTCCCTTTTATAAGTGACTTAGATAGCTGTTGGACATAAATGAGAGTGATTATTACCCTAATTGTAATGTTCTTTGTCTTGATTGGAGGGTTTATGGCCTTTGATGATCATTTTTAAATAATGACCGTCCATTAAGGTGGATGACCTTAATAATTTTTATGGACTCATCAATTGCCTCCCATTCCCAAGTTTGATTTTGCTTTATGCTAGTCAGGCTTTAGGAATATTCTTGACTTGTTTAGATTCAGACTTCTTTATCTTCAACTACTTTCTTCTTCAAGAATGGAAATATTTTTGCGATGACTCCTTAATATCTGCCTTTTGAAGGTCTTTTTGGACGTTCGAAGGATTATAGCTTGATCTTGAAAGTGAGCTAATTTTTTTGGACGATCATTTTTTATCACTGTTGAAGAGTAAGGTAATTTCTTTGTACGATCATTTTTTATCACTGTTGAGGAGCAAGGTGATTTCTTTGGACAACCATTCTTTATCACTGCCAAAGAGCAAGCTAATTTCTTTGGACAACCATTTTTTATCATTACTAAAGAGTAAGGTGATTTCTTTGGACGACAATTTTTGATCACTTCGATGCTTCTTCTTTTATTCATTTTCTGGTTGTCACGTTTGATATTCTTGATTTGCGTGTGACTTGCGTTTGTGTGAGAATCCTTGTCTACTTACACTCGTCTAAAGGTATTTAGTCACTTAGCCACTTTTGGGTGACTTACATCCAATTTCGGAGCTTCATCATTTAGACTTCGTCAGTGATTTACATCGGTCTAGCAAAATCTTGTACCTTTTTTCTTTTTTGGTGACTTACATCCATTTAAGGAATCTTGTCACTTAGGCTTCGTTAATGATTTACATCCGTCTTGGCAGAATCTTATCACTTAGCCATTTTTTGGTGACTTACATCCATTTAAGGAATCTTATCACTTAGGTTTCGTCAGTGATTTACATCCGTCTTGGCAGAATCTTATCACTTAGCCATTTTTTGGTGACTTACATCCATTTAAGAAATCTTGTCACTTGTTGCTAGAAAGATTCCTTGACGCTATATCATTTTGGACCTTCTTGAGGCCATGTTGATATCTGCATTAAGTAGCACATGCACTTGCTAAGACAAGAATTTTAGAACAATTCATATATAAATAATAAGTTACCAATAGCCTAGGTGGACCTTTTTTTTTTATTTCATTGTAATCCTAAAGTTTTACCTCTTTTGTGATCTGTCTAGTAATGTATACATTTTTGCATAAAACCTTATTAGGTGTAAATTTTTAGAGACGAATATAAAAGAGACAAAAATAAATGTGTTACCTTAAATGATGACATTATTTTGTCACATACCTCGATCTTTTTATTGTTGGCATCTTCTTGACAAATTCCTCTCTTTTCAAGATGACGAGCTCGTCTCTTTTCAAGATTTTTTAAGCTTAACATGATACTTCCTAAGGCCTAGATCTCTTTTGCCTTCAATTTTTCAAAGGTGTAAAAACTAGGCCATGTTGTTGCCCTTGTTCAAACATGAAAAGTGTAATTCTCGTTTGTTAACGACTAGAGGAATGATCTATCATGATTATTGTGCGGGTCGCAAATGAGGCCAATGGGCTCAGCCCCACTTGGGCTCACAACTAATTTGTTTGTAAGGCTGAATTTCCTACTATGGGTGATCCTACAACCAAGGACTCACTGAGATCACCTTTCTCCTTCTTGGCGACACAATCTTTCCTCCCAACTGCTCTCCGGACTCTCTTTTTCTCCCCTTTTTCTGACCAACCTCTTCTTTCTTCTCCTTCCCTCTTATTTATAGTGCTCAGCTCAGGCGAGGGTCATTAATGCTTCTCATGTTTGTGCAACAGAGGGTCCAGTAGGATTTTCTCTAAATGGGAGGTTAGGTATGGGTGGCTTTGGGACTTGGTGCCCACATTCGTTGGCAAAGCTCAGGCGAGGGTCATTAATGCTTCTCATGTTTGTGCAACAGAGGGTCCAGTAGGATTTTCTCTAAATGGGAGGTTAGGTATGGGTGGCTTTGGGACTTGGTGCCCACATTCGTTGGCAACTCGGCAGAGTCAGGGCGCGTTGAGTGCTACGGAAGGTCCAATTAGGGGGGTGGTAAGTGGGAGTCTAGGTCTGGGTGGCTTTGGGACTTGGTGCCCACATCAGGTCAGAGCGAGGTGCTGGCGTTTGGAGGGCCCTCTTTGAGCCGAACAAAGTTGAAGTGCCGTTCAATAAAAGTGCTCGGTAAAAATTATGCCGATCATAACTTACTAATGAAGCTCGGCACTCCCGAGCTGTGATAGCAAGGGTTGGGCCTTGGGGCGAAGTGAGGATTGGGCCCAAAGACCGCGTGTTTTGGGACGGAGACTTGGGGTTGAGTAGGCCCAACACTTCGAGTGCCGCACAATTATAATTTTTTTTTTTTTTTTGCATGCTTTGACGACTATGGTCATTGCTATTTGTAATAACAATTTCCTCTTCTTTCTTCTTTAATTGTACGCTTAAGTCACTTCAAAAGTGCTAGCTGCATTTTGTTAGGAATGACAATGTACAAATATGCAACTGCATGCTATACAATTATGGATGTCATTTGACGAAGTGCATTCTGTATGAATCATAGAGAAGTATTCTATGATATATAAAAAGTAAAGCTTTTTGACTATATGCTTCTTTAAACTGATCTTTGTTAGGTGCTTGCACAGTAAATAATTTTAAAAGCAATTTAAAAAGATTTTGGTGAGTTGACGAAGATAGTGGAAATTTATTGAGACTTAAACTCATGAGTATATTGTGAACACAATCATCTTATCATTTTAAGTCTAAGAGATTTAATAGAATTTCTCATATTCATGACGATGGGACATATGCTACTAATAATATAGTCATATTAGCCGTGATAATTGTGACAATTTTATAGCGATATTTTCAACATGATTTATATGTACATGTTTGTTGATAATCATGCAAGCTTGATATGCACTTAATTCTAATAATATAAGATTTGGCATGGCTAATTAAAAAGAAATAAATAAATGAGTTACCTCGACAAGAGACCTTAAATCACGATACTATTGTGTACATACCTCGATTTTTTCATTGTTGTAGTCTTTTTGACGAACGCTTCATCATTGAACTCTTACTTATAAATATCTTCTTTGTTGGATTTGTACAACTCCATAATTTATAGGAGTTAAACTTGGCATTTGTGATGTAGATGGAATTTTCAAAACTTTTGGCTATATCTCTATTTTCTTCTTAAGGGTTTTTCTTCATCATGACATCCCCTTAGAAAATTTGGAATATCTATTTTTTGCATATCTGAAGCTAGTAATCTAGCAAACCTCTTATAGATTTACATATTATACAAAATTTTGGGTGAATTGATATAGCTTACATCCAAACAATATCATTTCATGTAAGAGTATGAAAACTTAGTGAGGATTAAAGCCACACTTAATGCCATGCGATCAAATAAAATTGTCTTATTTTATGTATGAAGCACATGCTCTATAGGCAATTCAACCATTTCCACTTTTTTCTTTGTTTTGGCGATAGTAGAATAGCAAAAGAAATGGACGAACTTAAGATCATTTGATTGGTTAGAGATCAAAAGTCTAAAATAGGTCACACTATCTAGAGCAGATATTACTAATCAAGCTTTTTAACTTTAGCAAGAAATTATCTAGCCTTTTGTGTCAATTGTGCATAATTGTACTAATCTTGTAATTTAGCAATTTGCCTTTCCAACAATCGTTTTCATAACTATTACCTATTCTCGTGCAACTAAATAAAACTTGGCAAAGTGTTCAAACTTTTTAAAGAGTGTTGGAATTCGGTGTGTTTAATGATATTTGTCATTATGATAAACATCATGGTAAATAGTTATGATCTTATTTTAAATTTCGTAAATAGCTAGGTTTTTTATTTGGCAATAATGATATTTGTCATTATGCCTAAAACTTGACTTCAAATGTTGTTGCAAATACTTGGAGAGCTAAAAGGAAAATAAAATTTTAAATCTGACCTTAAGGCCCAAGAACTAGGCTGCATCATTGCTATATTTTGTTCCAGCTATTTGAAGATGTAGATATATCTAGAGGGTTTGCCCCTATTCAAACATGAAAGGTACATTCACTGTTGGATGATGACCAAAAGAATGACCTACCATGGTTTATACCTGTATTTTCCTTCCTTTGGGCTTAATCTTAGTCCCAAAGGGAAATCTTCATAAAATTTCATGTCTAATTTATTAGAACAAAATTTAAAAACTTATAGACCAATGCCTATGAATATGTATGGATAGAGATGAGGTAATATGTTCATGATAGAAAATTATGAATAAAATTGTAGAGTGGTCCCCAAAAGACACTGCTACTCTTTAAAATAAATGAGTAGAATGAAAGAAATAATTAACTGGATAATTTATTTCAAAGTGCAGGGTGACATCAATTCAATTTTGGAGGAATAAATATGGAAAATACCATCATCTTAGGTGTGATATTTTCAAGATATGAAATTCCTTAATCAATTATACTGACACCTCAAGCCAAGGTGGCTACTAGGAAATGACATATGGGCCATTTATGAGAAACCTGTGTCTCATCTTACCTTCATCGATTATATAGCATAACCTATATTTATAAGGATGGCAACCTTATGAAATGATAAGAGGTCATGATATGGCTGCATATAATTCATGGAAGGAAATCAGTGCAAACAAATAAGGGAATAAATTCTTGTATATATTCCAGCCCATATAACATGCATGTGTGCATCGGTTGCCAAGTCCATTTTGTAGCAATAAAGTAAGCAGAAATAGCCTAACATTTCATTTGCTTCATTCTTTTGAAGGTGCAAGTACTAGGACACGTTGTTTGTTCAAGGTTATATTTCCTTCCTTTAGAGACGAAGGTTATGCTAGGTGCTTCTATTATTACATGCCTAATTGGTTACGTGTGTACTACAATTTAAAGAGAGTACTTGTGCTTGACATGTGACCTATCATTGTACTTTCACATTCAATAAATATTCAAGCTAATGTTTTAACATCACGTCTCTTACATATCATTGTGTGAACCATTATGTAATAGACATATAGCATACCGATATAGCATAATTTAAAAAATATATATATATATATATATTCATGATGCTATGAAAAGAGTCTAGGCTTTTCCATGCTTTTTGGCCTTGGTACAAAATTACCTTATAGCAATGTCAACAATTATATATAGATAGAGATGGGGTGGTATGATGCTATCATGTCACATACCTCTGATCTCCTTTTTAGCAAGCTATTCTTGATGAGTTCTCATTCTTAATCTTGTGGACTTGAGAGTATATATACAGTCAAGATAATCTAGTTACTCTAGTCTAGTTGTACTACATGTACTCTTTTTGTGCAAAGTGTTAGACTAGGAACAATGATATCAATAAAGAAATTCACAAATAATATTAACTACAAATGTATAAAAAAAATTCTAACTTAAGGAAAATATATGTTAATGTGTCTATGACATAGCATAATATCCCTTAGAGTGTTTACATTACTCCAATATATTTTGGAATTCCTTCTCAAAATTAAAGCAGCCGATATCATTTAGAAAAGTTTGGAATAGTGGGTCATGATTATTATTTGTGAATTCATAATCAATCATATGCTCATGGGATTTCTCCTAAAAAGAGAGCTACTAAGATATTGATCAAAAGAAAACAATGTTTTGCACATGTAATTAATTAGTTGTGCTTGTGCATATGCTAAAATCTAGAATTTAGGCATGTCGTGCTCCATTTTAAACCAACAATTAAGGACTTCAAGCTCAAAAATATCTGGTTTCATGCTTTTAAGTACCCAAAATTGGGATCTTTAAACTTTGGAAAGTCAAAAAGCAGCTTCTCTTATTTTTAAGCCTACAAGGCAAATATAAAATTGATGATTTTTCTTTAAACTTTCCTTTTAAGTTTCTAGGTTTTTGATGGAATAATAAGAAGGACTATCTTAAAATCATTTAAGATTGACTGTAAAAAATAGGCCTATTCCCATGCAAATAAATTACACTCGGTAAAGTGTTTAAAAGGCTTTGAATCCCAATGTGTTAGCCTATTCCTTTACGTATATGAACCATGTGAAGTTCTTGTGTGAGATAAATAAAATGCATTATTTGAGTTATGATGTAAGAGCAAAGCTGATTTGTGATTTGCCTATGATTGGCCTTGTGAACAGTAAGCTTAGAATGGTTTAAGTCCAGACTAAAAATCATTTGAACTTCTAGTGAGGGCATAATTGTGTTTTAATTATGTGATTGTTCGGATTGGGACAAATAAAATTGGGTAAATGGTCGCGGTTTGCTACCCACCACCTTTGGCATAACAACATTTATGGGACATAAATTTTGATTTGATTCCATATGGGATACACTCATACACATAATTCTTCTCCGCAACAACAGTTATCGTAAATATTTCAAAAGAATTTGATTTGTTTTGTATTTTCTACCATTTTCATAGTTGACTTCCTTAATAGGCACTCTCCGTAATTGGTACCATTCTATATTAAGCAACTTTCTAGTTTACTTTCCACAAATTACATTGACTAATGCAATAATGAGTATACAATTAAAATTATATACACGGCAGCTGACTTTCCTCAACCATTTTCTTCTTTTTATTTTTCTTAAATTTTGTAGACAATAAACGGTCTTTTAATGTGGCAAAACCGTAATGATATTTGTTTTTATGCCAAAAACTTGTATTTTCAAATGCAATTTGACCTCACCTCTTTAATACCCAAAATTGGGGTCTTCAAGCTTGGTAGGACAATAGACAACCAGGCTATTCTAAATCTAAAGCCCATGAGGAAAGCATTTTAATTTAGAAAATTTTTAGTGTGAGGCAATCTAATATTTTGAAAGCAATTTAGCATGAAATAAAAAAGAAGCCACATGCCAAAACAATCATATAAACACTATTGCAACTTGCAAATATTTGGTGAGCTAGAACGAGAAATGCATAAATCTAACCTTAAGACCCAAGAGCTAGGTCATACCCTTGAGGCTTGTTGAGGTCGCTTGAATTTTGTGGTCGTCTTTTGTTTAATCCATGCCTTACAATGAGCCATCCACTTGATTGCCTCCACCTTTAGACCCAAATGGATGTTATGTTTCTCTGTTTCAGCGATGTGGACCCTAAATTTAAAGGCTAAGGATTTGAGACATTACGTCTTAGCTCTCACATCATCGTCTACTTGTTTGGTTGATAAGTCATGCTTTAAAGACAAAGGTGTCATGGTGATGCCTCTTTATGTCCCCCATCTTAGCCCAATCGTAAATTAAATGGAATGAGCATGGGCAGTATGAAGAGATGATCACATGGTATTATCCCGTGGGGTACTCTTAGATCGGTCCTTAATTTTGTATTCATGATTCTCCATTGAACTGAGTGAACCCTTTGTTGTAGGAAGAGCTAGATGACTAATCATGTTCCCACACACAGTGCCAAACTGATGATGCCAAAATCATCAGTTGGGTCACTCGTCTAATTTGGAGCATTAGATGATCTTGTAGGGCCTACAAGATAAAAGAAAAATATATCGAAGAGACCACCGGGTTGTGCCCGGTGGGGGAGCCTCCGATACTTAAGTTAATATCAGCCTATATATTTCGTATATAAATAGTGTTTTGTAATATTTTGTAATAGTTTTTGACATACCTTAGCAAATGAACAGATTGTCCCTTTTATAAGTGACTTAGGTAGTAGTTAAACATAAATAAGGGTGATTATTGCCCTAATTGTAACGTTCTTTGTCTTGATGGGAGAGTTTATGACATTTGATGATCATTATTGAATGTGTTGACTCGTTGAGTGGTTACTCATCTATCTTTGATGGCCTACTAATGATACAATGACCGTTCATTACGGTGGATGACTTTAATAATTTTTATGGACTCATCATTCTCTAAATTGAACTAGTTAAAATCGAGTCTTGAACCAACAACATAGATTCAAATGTTTGATTAGTGTAACTAATACATTAAGCACCCCCTTGATGCTCGGTCAAGAGGCGATATCTAATTTTGGGTATCATTTTTAACGCTATTAAATGTGAAATAAGTTAAAACATTAAATTTAAATCTGGAGAGATTTGTCCCATAATATGGTGCATGCACCAACAATGATGCATGGACGATCTCATGATTTTGATTTGATGGGGGGTTGAACGAAAAGAACACATGCTTCTTTATATTTTTGAAAACAATGAGTTGTTGATAATTCAACGTCAAAACATACTTAGAATTTCAATGCTACTCAAAACAACTACACTTTTTATTTTGTTGATAATCATCAAGTTCCTATCACCCGGTTTTAGCCACACAAATAAAATAAATAAATAAATAAAAAATCCTGATGGGTCCAAGAAATGAGTAAGATCGTCCATCCAAGAAGAACAATGAATAAGGACGATCTCATTACCATCACAGTACGAAGGGGGCCGCTTGATCAACCCAACCCAGGACGGCCGTTACAACTAGCTGCAATAAACACCAATACCGTTGAAGGTGCGCCGGTCAACTTAACACCTGGCACAAGCGTTACGGACTCAAGCAATAATGCTCCCATAATGATGGAGCCAATGGCTAGAAAGACACTGAAATAACCTATATATACCCATAAACAAGATCCAGAGGGGGTAAGAAAAATCCCACCACTCTATTCTCATTTTAGTTTTCTCTACTTTACTCCGCTTGCTAAGTTTCTCTAACTTTATCATCGGAGGCGTTGTGGGCAGCACCCCACCAGTGATTCTTTCTCTTTTGTTGTATCTTAGGGCTGATACCAGCAGTGGACGATCTTTATCTGGACGAACATCTTGACTGACGATCTCAGCATCATCAGTTTGGCGCCGTCTGTGGGGACCAGGTTTTTGAACGATCAGTTCAGGGACGTTGTTCTATTACAACAAGATGGAGTCCAGCTCTAATCCAGATCCTGCTGCATTGGCCCTGCAAATCCAGGCACTTACAACCACGGTGGAAGAACTCACCAAGCAAAATCAAGAAATGAGACAGCGATTGCAACAGAGAAATAGCCACACCGAGGTCAACAGAGATGAAGACGGAGACAGTCATGGGAGACGCTTCAGCACTCCTGACGAACCAAACTCAAGTTTCCTCAAGGAGATGAGGAAAGAGATGAATGAGTTACGAAACACAATTAGGAGAAAGACGGATCTAGGACTAGACAAAATCGTTAGGCAGTCTGACTCGCCCTTCACTGCCGCTGTCCAAGAGTGCCCAGTGCCCTCTAAGTTCCGCCTACCCCAGCTCGAACCCTTTGACGGGTTGAAGGATCCGTTGGATCATCTCAATACCTTCAAGACAACTTTGGGTCTTCAACAACCCCTTGATGAAATCCTATATCGATCATTCCCCACTACCCTTAAAGGGGCAGCCCGTGAGTGGTTCGCCAAACTGCTTACGTCGACCATTGACAACTTCGAGCAACTAAGCAGTTCTTTTATTCGTCACTTCGTGGGTGGACAACGACCAAAAAGGACAGCCAATCACTTGCTCACAATCAAGCAAGGGGAAAAAGAAACTTTGAGGTCCAATGTGATGTGCTTTACACGAGGAATGCTAGAAGTGGACGAGTCAGATGACAAGGTGTAACTCACGACCTTCAAAGCCGGGTTAAAATCCAGAGACTTTGTGGCTTCTCTAGCGAAGAACCCTCCCAAATCAATGGCAGAAGCGCTATTGAAAGCACAGAAATACATGAAGACGGGACAGAAAAAACAAAAGAGAAGAAGAAAGAGAAAGAAGACGATAGAATGGGGCAAAAAAGGGATCGAACAGATCGACGTAATGACGATGGGAGTAGGCGAAGGGACAATAAAAATTCTCGACAAATGAAGTTCACACCACTGATAATGCCAGTTGATCAGATTCTGGCGGAAATAAGGGACGAGCAGAGCCTTAGATGGCCTAGGCCACTCCAATCGCCACCTAGTGTACGCGATAAGAGAAAGTATTGCCGTTTTCACAAAGATCACGGGCATTACACGGAAGATTGTCGAGATCTGAAAGAGCAGATAGAAGAACTTATCCAGAAAGGGAAACTTCAAAAATATGTGAAAAGGGGAGAAGCCAGCAGATATGATAAGAAAGAACAACAAGGGGATTTTCGAAGAAGCGAAGGTTAACCACCTCATCCACAGAATGCAAGGGGAGAAATAAAGACAATTGCGGGGGGACCGTCCATAGGAGGGTCGTCCAAGTCCCTCAAAAAATCATATCAAAGGCAGGTAAACAGCGTTCACAGCTCACCCCCTTTCAAGCAGCGACGGACGAACCAAGATATGTGTTTTTCGGAAGAATATGCTAGGGGGATCAAGCAGCCTCATGACGATCCACTGGTTATCATGATCATGATCGAAGGTTTCAACACAAGGAGAGTTTTGGTAGACAATAGGAGTTCAGCAGATATCATTTACTTGTCTACCTTTCAGCAATTGAAGGTAGACCCAAACAGACTTCGACCCTTTGAATCACCCCTCGTCAGCTTCAGCGGGGATAAGGTGTACCCCCGGGGTATTGTGACGTTGACTGTAACCGCCGGTTCGTATCCCTTACAGGTGACCAACAGACACAATTTTTTGGTCGTAGATTCCCCTTCGTCTTACAACGTAATCATTGGACTACCTACGCTTAACCAGTGGAAAGCTGCTACTTTCACATACTGCTTGAAGGTAAAGTTTCCGACAGAACAGGGGGTTGGAGAAATAAGAGGGGATCAAGTCTTGGCAAGGGAGTGTTATCAGGCGGTCCTAGCATCTAGAGAAAATCATACGTGGGTGATCGAGGATAAATCACTTGAGATCATGGAGAAGTTAGAAACAGTAACGTTGGTCGAAGAAGATCCATCGAAGACGACTCAAGTAGGGACGAATCTAAGCCCAAAAACGAAGGAATTAATCATTCGTTTCTTGAAAAACAACCTCGATGTATTCGCATGGAGTCATGAAGATATGCCAGGGATTCCTGCAAATATCATCCAGCACCGCCTAAACGTAGACTCGGAAAAGAAGCCCGTCCAACAGAAGCGAAGGGTTTTTGCTCCCAAAAGAAACAAAGCAGTGACGGACGAAGTGAACAAGTTACTCACTGCTAACTTCATTCGAGAAGTTTATTATCCGGAATGGTTGGCCAATGTCGTCATGGTCAAGAACGCCAACGGAAATTGGAGGATGTGCGTTGATTTCACCGATCTAAACCAAGCCTGTCAAAAGATAGCTTCCCCCTGCCCAGAATTGATCAGTTAGTTGACTCTACTGCCGGGCACAAGCTCCTAACGTTCATGGACGCATTTTCCGGATACAACCAGATACAGATGGCTGAGGAAGTTCAAGAAAAAACTGCCTTTGTCACCAGCCAAGGGCTTTATTGCTACAAAGTCATGCCTTTTGGCTTGAAGAATGCAGGTGCCACGTACCAGAGGTTGGTAAATCAGATGTTCAGAGAACAGATTGGGAGAAATGTAGAAGTATACGTTGACGATATGCTCGTCAAGAGCCAAGAGGAGGACGATCACCTAGACGACCTCAGGGAAACATTCAACACGCTCAGACAATACTGCATGAAGTTAAATCCCTCCAAATGTGCTTTCGGAGTTTCATCAGGGAAGTTCCTTGGGTTCATGGTTTCGCGAAGAGGAATTGAAGCAAATCCGAAAAAAGTAAAAGCCATTCTCGAAATGTCTTCACCAAGGACAATTAAAGAAGTGCAATCACTCACGGGTCGGGTAGCAGCCCTCAACAGGTTCGTCTCTAGGGCAATGGATAAGTGCCTCCCTTTCTTCAAAACCCTGAAGAAGGCGTTTGCCTGGACGGAGGAATGCGAGGCAGCATTCCAAGACTTGAAGCAATACTTGAGTAATCCCCCACTATTAAGTCCGTCCAAAGAGGGTGAAGATATGTTCCTATACCTGGCAGTATCCGCCACGGCCGTAAGTGCAACCTAATCAGGGAAGAAGATAAGAGACAACTCCCTGTGTATTATGTCAGTCAGGCCTTCCAGGGAGTTGAGGCTCGTTATCCGCGAATTGAGAAGATCATCTTCGCCCTAATAGTGGCATCGAGAAAACTTCGTCCCTACTTCCAGGCCAATCCAATCAAAGTAATGACGGACCAACCCATCAAGAAAGCCATGAACAAACCCGATGCAGCTGGACGAATGGTGCAGTGGGCAATTGAGCTTAGCCAGTTCGATGTCGAATACTGTCAACGTATAGCCATAAAAGCCCAAGTATTAGCAGATTTTATAGCAGAATTCACCATCAATGAATAGGAGGAAAGTCGGGAAGACATCTGGACGATTAATACAGATGGGTCGTCCACAGAAAAAGGAGGAGGAGCAGGCGTCGTTATTGTTTCCCCCCAGGAAGATGTTCTCAAATATGGGGTTCAGCTGAAATTCCCTCTAACCAATAACAAAGCAGAATATGAGGCCCTGCTAACAGGACTCAGGTTGGCTCAGGCACTGGGAGCTGAAAATGTTATGATTAAGAGTGATTCGCAACTCGTCGTTGGACAGGCCAGGGGAGACTTCGAAGCAAAGGAAGCAAGGATGCAAAAATATCTCCAATTGACGAACCAACTAAGTAGCAACTTTAACCGTGTAGAGTTTATACAGATCCCACGCGAGCAGAATGTAGAAGCCGACGAAGTGGCACGGAGCGCTTCGACAAATGTTCCAGACGTGACCAGCAGGTGGAAGTTAGAAGAGCAAAACCTCCCCAGCATCAAGGAACTAGAAAACTTCTCTGTACACACCCCTCAAGGATGGACGAGCCTGATCCTATCCTTCCTCAAGGATGTACGATTACCATCAGACACTGAAGAGACCAGGAAAATCCATAAACGAGCTGCCCGATTTACCATATTGAATGACCAACTTTATAGAAGAGGTTTCTCTCAACCCTACCTGAAATGCCTAGAGGAAGAAGAGGCCAAGTACGTCCTCGAGGAGGTGCACGGGGGAATTTGTGGAGACCACATGGGGTCAAGATCTCTCGTCAGAAAGATCGTGCAAGCAGGCTACTTCTGGCCAACGATGCAGCAGGACGCATCTGATTTTGTGAAGAAATGTGACAGCTGCCAAAGATATGGGAATATTCAGCGAGTTCCAGGAGAAAGAATGACGACTATTTCCTCACCCTGGCCATTCGCGCAATGGGGAATCGATATCATGGGCCCCCTACCACAAGGAAAGAGACAAGTAAAGTTCCTGCTGGTCGCAATTGATTATTTTACAAAATGGGTCGAGGCAGAAGCTCTTGCAACAATCATAGAGGCTCAGGTACAAAATTTTGTTTGGAAAAATATTATTTGCAGGTTCGGGATTCCGAGGACGATCATATCTGACAACGGTCATCAGTTCGATAGCCAAAGGTTCAGATCATTTTGCTCAGGCCTAGGTATCAAGAACAAATACTCTTCGCCAGGACATCCTCAGGCCAACGGGCAGACGGAAGTAACTAACCGAACCTTACTCAAGTCCATCAAGTCCCGGTTAGTGGGGGCAAAAGGAGCATGGCCAGAGGAACTACTAGGCGTCTTATGGGCTTACAGGACGACGACAAGAACACCAACAGGAGAAACCCCCTTCAACCTAACATACGGCACGGAGGCAGTCATCCCGGTTGAAGTAGGCCTCACAAGCACCAGAAGGGAGTTTTTTGACGAAAGAAGCAATAAAAACTAGTTAAGATTGAACCTTGACGGTCTAGACGAAGTTAGAGACCAGGCCTCACAAAGAATGGCCAGGTACCAGCAAAAAATGGCAAGATACTACAATCAAAGAGTAAAGTTGAAAAGATTCAACATCGGTGACCTCGTCCTCCGAAAAGTAACTATAGCAATGAAGGACCCTGCACAAGGAAAATTGAGCCCAACTTGGGAAGTGCCTTACCGTGTCGTCCACTACTCACGACAAGGGAGCTACCATTTAGATGATCTGAACGGAAACAAGCTACCTCGTCCGTGGAACATCGAACACCTGAAAAGGTATTACAAGGAATGATTCGTGGCCCCATTGTAAGAAATTACCATAGTTTAGTGCCACATTTCCCATTAAAGCAAGTTATTTATATGCATTGTTTTCTGCAAGTTATATATTTTGCATAAGTAGTTATTCAGGATTCCATCAGTAATCATCTAGCATTTCAATCATCTCGTTCAAAGAAATCATCGTATTCTGATTACCTTTAACGAAGTTAAAAAATCATTCATCCAGATCAAAAAGACGATGACATCCTTCGATAGGATTCACATCGTCTAGATCAAAAAGACGAACTCAGCGAAAATGGTCTCATCATTCAGTTCACAAAAGGAATAAAATTCCTCGAAGAAGAATACACATCGTCCAGATTGAAAAGACAATGAAATCCACACTGGGAATAAAACATTGTCCAGATCTGAAAAGACGATGAAATATATTCAAAGGGCACACATCACCCTAATAATAAAAGAAAATGTTGGAGTTTTCCAAGTAGACACACACCGTCCGAGTAATCTACCACTAAAATCACCCAAGTCCACAGAGGGACGAAGGAAATTTCTCAAGAAACGATGAGATAATTCCAAGTCAAATTTTTCTAAGTATAAAAGAAAAGAAATTTCGCAACAGATCTAGAAGAAAGCCACAAACATAACATAAATATATATATGCCAGAAGATGCAAATTGTTCAAAAGAAAGAAAAGAAAAACCCCAAAACATACGGGGACCAAAAGAAATGTTTTCATCATGACAGCCCAAGACACACAGGGCGCACAAAAAAAAAAAAAAAAAAAAAAATACATTACATAAA
Source organism: Quercus suber (assembly GCF_002906115.3). Lineage (NCBI taxonomy): Eukaryota > Viridiplantae > Streptophyta > Magnoliopsida > Fagales > Fagaceae > Quercus > Quercus suber. The sequence goes on from NW_027069998.1 coordinate 219,173, forward strand.
AACAAGTTATTGTAGTTTGGCGCCGTCTGTGGGACCAGGTTTTTGAACGATCAGTTCAGGGACGTTGTTCTATTACAACAAGATGGAGTCCAGCTCTAATCCAGATCCTGCTGCATTGGCCCTGCAAATCCAGGCACTTACAACCACGGTGGAAGAACTCACCAAGCAAAATCAAGAAATGAGACAGCGATTGCAACAGAAAATAGCCACACCGAGGTCAACAGAGATGAAGACGGAGACAGTCATGGGAGACGCTTCAGCACTCCTGACGAACCAAACTCAAGTTTCCTCAAGGAGATGAGGAAAGAGATGAATGAGTTACGAAACACAATTAGGAGAAAGACGGATCTAGGACTAGACAAAATCGTTAGGCAGTCTGACTCGCCCTTCACTGCCGCTGTCCAAGAGTGCCCAGTGCCCTCTAAGTTCCGCCTACCCCAGCTCGAACCCTTTGACGGGTTGAAGGATCCGTTGGATCATCTCAATACCTTCAAGACAACTTTGGGTCTTCAACAACCCCTTGATGAAATCCTATATCGATCATTCCCCACTACCCTTAAAGGGGCAGCCCGTGAGTGGTTCGCCAAACTGCTTACGTCGACCATTGACAACTTCGAGCAACTAAGCAGTTCTTTTATTCGTCACTTCGTGGGTGGACAACGACCAAAAAGGACAGCCAATCACTTGCTCACAATCAAGCAAGGGGAAAAGAAACTTTGAGGTCCAATGTGATGTGCTTTACACGAGGAATGCTAGAAGTGGACGAGTCAGATGACAAGGTGTAACTCACGACCTTCAAAGCCGGGTTAAAATCCAGAGACTTTGTGGCTTCTCTAGCGAAGAACCCTCCCAAATCAATGGCAGAAGCGCTATTGAAAGCACAGAAATACATGAAGACGGGACAGAAAAAACAAAGAGAAGAAGAAAGAGAAAGAAGACGATAGAATGGGGCAAAAAAGGGATCGAACAGATCGACGTAATGACGATGGGAGTAGGCGAAGGGACAATAAAAATTCTCGACAAATGAAGTTCACACCACTGATAATGCCAGTTGATCAGATTCTGGCGGAAATAAGGACGAGCAGAGCCTTAGATGGCCTAGGCCACTCCAATCGCCACCTAGTGTACGCGATAAGAGAAAGTATTGCCGTTTTCACAAAGATCACGGGCATTACACGGAAGATTGTCGAGATCTGAAAGAGCAGATAGAAGAACTTATCCAGAAAGGGAAACTTCAAAAATATGTGAAAAGGGGAGAAGCCAGCAGATATGATAAGAAAGAACAACAAGGGGATTTTCGAAGAAGCGAAGGTAACCACCTCATCCACAGAATGCAAGGGGAGAATAAAAGACAATTGCGGGGGGACCGTCCATAGGAGGGTCGTCCAAGTCCCTCAAAAAATCATATCAAAGGCAGGTAAACAGCGTTCACAGCTCACCCCCTTTCAAGCAGCGACGGACGAACCAAGATATGTGTTTTTCGGAAGAATATGCTAGGGGGATCAAGCAGCCTCATGACGATCCACTGGTTATCATGATCATGATCGAAGGTTTCAACACAAGGAGAGTTTTGGTAGACAATAGGAGTTCAGCAGATATCATTTACTTGTCTACCTTTCAGCAATTGAAGGTAGACCCAAACAGACTTCGACCCTTTGAATCACCCCTCGTCAGCTTCAGCGGGGATAAGGTGTACCCCGGGGTATTGTGACGTTGACTGTAACCGCCGGTTCGTATCCCTTACAGGTGACCAACAGACACAATTTTTTGGTCGTAGATTCCCCTTCGTCTTACAACGTAATCATTGGACACCTACGCTTAACCAGTGGAAAGCTGCTACTTCACATACTGCTGAAGGTAAAGTTTCCGACAGAACAGGGGGTTGGAGAAATAAGAGGGGATCAAGTCTTGGCAAGGGAGTGTTATCAGGCGGTCCTAGCATCTAGAGAAAATCATACGTGGGTGATCGAGGATAAATCACTTGAGATCATGGAGAAGTTAGAAACAGTAACGTTGGTCGAAGAAGATCCATCGAAGACGACTCAAGTAGGGACGAATCTAAGCCCAAAAACGAAGGAATTAATCATTCGTTTCTTGAAAAACAACCTCGATGTATTCGCATGGAGTCATGAAGATATGCCAGGGATTCCTGCAAATATCATCCAGCACCGCCTAAACGTAGACTCGGAAAAGAAGCCCGTCCAACAGAAGCGAAGGGTTTTTGCTCCCAAAAGAAACAAAGCAGTGACGGACGAAGTGAACAAGTTACTCCTGCTAACTTCATTCGAGAAGTTTATTATCCGGAATGGTTGGCCAATGTCGTCATGGTCAAGAAGCCAACGGAAATTGGAGGATGTGCGTTGATTTCACCGATCTAAACCAAGCCTGTCAAAGATAGCTTCCCCCTGCCCAGAATTGATCAGTTAGTTGACTCTACTGCCGGGCACAAGCTCCTAACGTTCATGGACGCATTTTCGGATACAACCAGATACAGATGGCTGAGGAAGTTCAAGAAAAAACTGCCTTTGTCACCAGCCAAGGGCTTTATTGCTACAAAGTCATGCCTTTTGGCTTGAAGAATGCAGGTGCCACGTACCAGAGGTTGGTAAATCAGATGTTCAGAGAACAGATTGGGAGAAATGTAGAAGTATACGTTGACGATATGCTCGTCAAGAGCAAGAGGAGGACGATCACCTAGACGACCTCAGGGAAACATTCAACACGCTCAGACAATACTGCATGAAGTTAAATCCCTCCAAATGTGCTTTCGGAGTTTCATCAGGGAAGTTCCTTGGGTTCATGGTTTCGCGAAGAGGAATTGAAGCAAATCCGAAAAAGTAAAAGCCATTCTCGAAATGTCTTCACCAAGGACAATTAAAGAAGTGCAATCACTCACGGGTCGGGTAGCAGCCCTCAACAGGTTCGTCTCTAGGGCAATGGATAAGTGCCTCCCTTTCTTCAAAACCCTGAAGAAGGCGTTTGCCTGGACGGAGGAATGCGAGGCAGCATTCCAAGACTTGAAGCAATACTTGAGTAATCCCCCACTATTAAGTCCGTCCAAAGAGGTGAAGATATGTTCCTATACCTGGCAGTATCCGCCACGGCCGTAAGTGCAACCTAATCAGGGAAGAAGATAAGAGACAACTCCCTGTGTATTATGTCAGTCAGGCCTTCCAGGGAGTTGAGGCTCGTTATCCGCGAATTGAGAAGATCATCTTCGCCCTAATAGTGGCATCGAGAAAACTTCGTCCCTACTTCCAGGCCAATCCAATCAAAGTAATGACGGACCAACCCATCAAGAAAGCCATGAACAAACCCGATGCAGCTGGACGAATGGTGCAGTGGGCAATTGAGCTTAGCCAGTTCGATGTCGAATACTGTCAACGTAAGCCATAAAAGCCCAAGTATTAGCAGATTTTATAGCAGAATTCACCATCAAGAATAGGAGGAAAGTCGGGAAGACATCTGGACGATTAATACACTGATGGGTCCAAGAAATGAGTAAGATTGTCCATCCAAGAAGAATGATGAATAAGGACAATCTCATTACCATCACAGTACGAAGGGGGCCGCCTGATCAACCCAACCCAGGACGGCCATTACGACTAGCTGCAATAAACACCAATACCGTTGAAGGTGCGCCGGTCAACTTAACACCTGGCACAAGCGTTACGGACTCAAGCAATAATGCTCTCATAATGACGAAGCCAACGGCTAGAAAGACACTAAAATAACCTATATATACCCATAAGCAAGATCTAGAGGGGGTAAGCAAAATCACACCACTCTATTCTCATTTTAGTTTTCTCTACTTTACTCCGCTTGCTAAGTTTCTCTAACTTTATCATCGGAGGCGTTGTGGGCAGCACCCCACCGGTGATTCTTTCTCTTTTGTTGTATCTCAGGGCTGATACCAGCAGTGGACGATCTTTATCTGGATGAATATCTTGACTGACGATCTCAGCATCATCAAATCCCATCACCCGGTTGGGAGGAACGTAGTCGATAGTCCACCCTTAATAAAGGTTAGATCTACTTATATTTAACATACAATGACGTGCATCGATCCCTTATATTCACAATTATTGCCAACACAATATTGACATTTTTATAATCGATTAATTTCGTCATGAAAATTAGACAACGTTTCACCTATTTTTGGTACTCTCCTTGCAAAGGGCACTTGCTATACAACAAGAGCGATAATCCATTGTTTGGATGACTTCAAGGTTCCTACGGAGATATTACCACCACAAGCTTCTCAAGGTATTGGAAGATCCAAAAGAAGTTTTGGAGTCTTTTTGGCCAAAATCAAGAGGAATATATAGGGAGTTCCACACTATGAAGAGATTTATGACTTCCAAAAGTTGACACCTCAGATAGCTTCGAGCCTTAAACCGCGCAAACTTTCCACTTTTGTGCCTCGGGTTTTGTGGCCTTCCCAAAATCAGTTTTGCTTAAATGATGTATCATTGGAAAGGGTTTTTTTTTTTTTTTTTACAAGATAGAATTTCTACTCTAATATAATTACATATATATATATATATATATGTGAACGTCCTTTCTGGAGACATGAATTCGGCCTCTTAATCATTTCCATGTTTTTGGCTCACAAATTCATATTCTAGAGATATAAGTGCATGAAATTAAGTGTATGACCTTGAACACTCTTTGGAGAAATCAACTTTCTTTTTGTGAGCTCGATCAATGGAAAAATCACACTTTCTTTCTTTTTGTGAGCTCAAACAATTTTTTTTTTCTTTTAAAATTTTCACATCGAATCACTGCAACGTGGCTTCCTTTTCCAATAATATCTCATTTATCTAAATCCGTATCGTTTGACCTAGTTTGACTACAAGCAAACTAACGTGAAACTTTTTTGACACAACAAAAAATTGACTAAGTGCTGATGAACCATTTATTTTTGTAATATCTCACTTTGTAAAGTCAATTTTAGCACGAGATTTGTCAACACAAAGTAAGTTTCACATTATTCAAGATGATGCCTTGTCTATTCTATTGGATGTCTATTTTTTTGGTCAAATCTTGATTACTCTAGTTTTTTCAAGATCGATATTTTCTAAGTAGTTTCACAAAATTTTGTAATTTCATGTTTGATCAATGCAAATGGGTTGGTCAACTTAAATTTTGTTGGAACTCGGGTAAAACGATAATTTTCAAGGTAACTCATGTTGATCAATTAAATTTGGTGGGCAGCGGGGGGGGGGGGGGCGGGGGGGCTGGGTTGGTTTGTTGCAATAGCTCTAAGCAAGTACTTGATTTCTCAACCCTCCAAGCTATTTTGACACTTATAGACATGTTACCATGGTTTTTTTCTTTATTATAGGGGTTAAAAGAAAAGATAGAGGATGAGAGTTCATGAAAGATTTTGTGTCCATTTAGAAATAATTTATTTAGATTTTTGCTGATTTTTTTCTCCTATTAAATGTGTTCTAAAGTATACTTGTATTAAAAAAAAAAAAAAAAAAAACGATTTTAGAAAGTTGTACATAAAAGTTAAAAGTGAATAACTAACTTATAAGCTAGTCTTAAGACATGTCTCGGCATGACCATAGCAACACTTAACTTTTAAGAAACCAATATTTCCTATCAAAAAAAAAAAAAAAAATATTACAAAACAATAACTAAAGTAAACATGAATGGAGGAAGGTAAGACTCTCTCAAATGGATTCAACCAAAGCTTAACACCCATATAGTATGGAGAATTATACATAAAAAGTCGCAATATTGGTTGGATAATATTGAAAAGTATACCATTTTATGGTTTTAGGTTTTTTACTTACTTGTCAACCTGTTTATTGACATATTTCATTTACACTAAGACTACCGTCCTTTCTTTTTTTTTTTTCAAAAGGAAAAAATTTATTTGAACTGTGCACTATTAGCTTATACAATTTCAAGCAATATTATTAATAATATTTGTATAGGATGAATGGTCAATACCTTTATTATCATTGAATCAAACAATGTACAATATNGCTTTTTTTTTTTTTTTTTTTTTTTAATAATAGAATTTTATCTATACTAATTAATATATAGATATATATATATGTGAATTCCCTTTCTGAGACATGAATTCAGCCTTAATCATTTCCATGTTTTTGGCTCACAAATTCATATTCTAGAGATTATAAGTGCATGAAATTAAGTAGTATAGGACCTTGAACACTCTTTGGAGAAATCACACTTTCTTTTTGTGAGCTCGATCAATGGAAAAAATCACACTTTCTTTCTTTTTGTGAGCTCAAACAATTTTTTTTTTCTTTTAAAATTTTCACAATCGGAATCACTGCAACAGTGCTTCCTTTTCCAATAATATCTCATTTATCTAAATCCGATCGTTTGACCTAGTTTGACTACAAGCAAACTAACGTGAAACTTTTTTGACACAACAAAAAATGACTAAGTGCTGATGAACCATTTATTTTTGTAATATCTCACTTTGTAAAGTCAATTTTGAGCACGTGATTTGTCAACACAAAAAGTTTCACATTATTCAAGATGATGCCTTGTCTATTCTATTGGATAGTCTATTTTTTGGTCAAATCTTGATTACTCCTAGTTTTTTCAAGATCGATATTTTCAGTAGTTTCACAAAATTTTGTAATTTCATGTTTGATCAATGCAAATGGGTTGGTCAACTTAAAATTTTGTTGGAAACTCGGGTAAAACGATAATTTTCAAGGTAACTCATGTTGATCAAATTAAATTTGTGTGTGGCCGGGGGGGGGGGGGGGCGGGGGGGCTGGGTTGTTGTTGTTGCAATAGCTCTAAGCAAGTACTTGATTTCTCAACCCTCCAAGCTATTTTGCACTACTATGACATGTTACCATGGTTTTTTCTTTATTATAGGGGTTAAAAGAAAGATAGAGGATGAGAGTTCATGAAAGATTTTGTGTCCATTTAGAAATAATTTATTTAGATTTTTGCTGATTTTTTTCTCCTATTAAATGTGTTCTAAAGTATACTTGTACTTAAAAAAAAAAAAAAAAAACGATTTTAGAAAGTTGTACATAAAAGTTAAAAGTGAATAACTAACTTATAAGCTAGTCTTAAGACATGTCTCGGCATGACCATAGCAACACTTAACTTTTAAGAAACCAATATTTGCCTATCAAAAAAAAACAAAAAAACAAAACAAAAAGTATACTTGAAAAGCCTATAAACATGGATGGAGGAAGGTAAGACTCTCTCAAATGGATTCAACCAAAGCTTAACACCCATATAGTATGGAGAATTATACGATAAAAAGTCGCAATATTGGTTGGATAATATTGAAAAGTTATACCTTATGTTTTTTTCTTACTGGGTTTTTTACTTACTTGTCAACCTGTTATTGACATATTTCATTTACACTAAGACTACCGTCCTTTCTTTTTTTTTTTCAAAAGGAAAAATTTATTTAGACTGTGCACTTATTAGCTTATACAATTTCAAGCAATATTATTAATAATATTTGTATAGGATGAATGGTCAATACCTCTATTATCATTGAATCAAACAATGTACAATATTCTTGTTATCATTTGTTTAAAATTGGCTCAAATATACCTACTAAATTAAGTTATATTGAAAATGCTTTAGTTCTGTCAATTGAGCATTGTACACCGCTTAGTAGCATTGTCTACTCTTTCTTATCAGGAAAATCATGATCCAAATCATCATTACATATTGTTATAAATATTGATTTATTTAAGAAAGAAAACTTTAGTTATAAGCGCATTTATAAGACTTTTATTATGTATTTTTTTTTCCTGAAAAAAAAAAGGAAATGGTGTGAAATACTGAAAACACATAGCAGTGATTAAAATGAAACTGAAAACACAATTAAAATAAATAATTAAAATTTTGAGAAGGCTTTGGTCAACAAAAGACTCTTACTCTTTAATTATTCTTAAAATCAAACAACTTGCGAACATCAATAATGTACTCCAACTTGTTGTAAATCTTGTGATATTAGATCAGAGTATCTCAGACCCCAGCTATATATGGTGGATTTGGTTAGACAAAATTCTAAACCCATTAATATCATGTTCCAACTTTTTTGTAAAACGTTGAAGGGTTAGATATTTATTATTATTATCTCTCTCTCTCTCTCTCTCTCTCGCTCTCTCTCTCTCTCGGGGTAGGTTTTGTGATAAATAGGTCCGATCCAATGTGTTACTATGTCGTACTTTGTTCATCTGGGGGAGGTGTTGGCAACTATGGAATGTGCTAATTATTTGTTTCGCGCATGGTTTAATCTATATTTATATAGATGTATGTCATATATAATTTGGAATCGAGAGAATAAAATGGTTTATACTCTATCGTGTAGATCTATGCCATATATAAGTTGGAATCGAGCGAAAAAAATGGTTATACTCTATCATGTGGATGGGTTAAAACTTTTTCTTTTTTTTTTATAACTCTTTTACAACTACTTTTATTATGTGGTTCACCCATTATTTGTAAAATATAGAATAGCAGGGTCCACTTTTGAACTTTACACTATTTTTTCCAATTAAATTAAATAATTATGAAATTTATTATGTCTAAAACCTTTTACTCTAATAATGGGCATTGTAATCTAAATTTTGTGATAAAATAGATTTAATTTTCCTTCTTTGAACTTTTACTATGACTAAATTGTGTTTAGATTTTCTCAATCTATTTGATAGAGTTTTTTTTTTGGGGGGGGTGGGGGGGGCACATCAATAGTTGAGGATGAAAAGATTTGAATCTAAGAACTTATACTAATCATCATACTAAAAGTGCTCGGTGAAATAATCTTTATTTGGATTAAAATCATGGTCATTATTTTTTTTTTTTTATAGATATGATAAAAAAAAAATTTATGGAGTGATCATCACACTAAAAGTGCATGGTGTAATAGTTTTTACTTGAATTATGTAAAGTTGTTATTTACAACTATGTGTTTTGTTGGCTTATATTCTGTGCCAAATTTGATTGTAATTTTATTCAATCTTTTGTACCCTGTATTTATTGTGGGCTTTGATTTTAAGGGTTGTGTGATAGAGAGAGTGTGTGAAGACTTAAGTAATTGAAGACTGAATAGTTTTTGCGAGTATCTTACGACTAAGCATCCCGCGAAATAACTAATGTGCCTTGCACATACTGGAATGCGAAGAGTCAAACCAGGATGGAGACAGCTGTGTCTTACGAGCATCTCGTAGGTAAGGCCTTCCCGCGAGACACCCACGAGAAATTCTGTTCTGCCAACCTGTCCATTATGATACACACTTTCTGTGTCTACACTATATATACCCACATTACCCACAAATGTTGAGGAGTACTTCTGAGAAAAAACCCTAGCCAAACACCTTGAAAGTTAAAGATTATTATACCCACAATCCTCTACACATTTGCTTGTGAAATTTCCTCAACTCCTATTTCTCCATTTCCATACTATTAAGAGGTTGATAGCACAAACACTTACAACACCCTTTTAGAGTGTCAAGTGAAATTTTGGTGCTACTGGGTAGCATTGAAAGAAGCCAAGGATGGCAGATGCAACATGGAGCTTGTTACGGGATCCGTAGAACTAGACAAAACATAGTTCCGAAAAGTCTTGTTGGAGTAGAAGCTTGGAGGGCTTAAGTACATCGGGTATATTAGACCTGAAGAGTCTCTTGCTAACTCATGTATCACAACTGATTGTCTAGTAGATCGATTTCCGCTTGGAGGACGGCGGAGAGGTTTTTCATCGAGTTCTTCGATTTCCTCTTTGATAACACATCAGCGTGTTATCTTGTATTTGCATCTTTCTTTCCTGCTCTTTTACATTTCACTTTCCTACTGTGTTGCTTTGATTATGGATTAGAGTAGTGTGTTTGTTTATCCGCTCGCTTTTACACTATTCCGCACTTAGTATTAAGTTAGTATAAAATCAATCGAGCCGTAACTTTAATTTGGAGAGTCTAAACAACACTTTTTCAAACTTTCAAATTAAAATCAATAAATCATGGTCATTATTGGCCATTATTTTATTTTATAGATATGATAATAATAAAAATTATATAGCACTTGTTATTTGATAATTGTTTGTTATTATCAATGGTATTATTTTAGCAATATTATTGGCCATTTTTATTAGGATATCAACAACACTCTTTAATTTATTTATTTTTTTTTGGGTAGTAAACGACACTCTTTGAGTTAGATTAACCTAAATGATTATCTAAAATTTTGTTAAAAGTAACGTAACCATTGATACTCCTTTTTTTTTTTTTTTTAAGATAGAAACCAACTAACCATTGATACTTAATTCATTGTTCTCTCGTGCGTAATAATCTAGAAGATTTATCTAAATATGAATTGTTGCCATTCTATCAGTCTATCACAGCGTATTATGCGTATGTTGCAGTCTAAAATCTAAATCTATATGTTAGTTAATTATTACCTCAGAAACGTTTATAATACGGTGTTGACTTCAAGAACAGTAAGTCTTTTATTATTATTATTTTTATTTTTAATACTTCCAAGCAATCAGGAGCTTCGATATTAATTTAGAAATGTCGACACGGGTTTATAGTTGACACAGTATAATCTTACATCAACTTTTAATTGTTTCGAACCTAATCAAAATGATTGCAATGTGTGTGGCTCTTAGTCTCCTTACATCAGCATGTAAATAGCAATAGGTCAAGAATGCGTCAGTGATGATTAAGAATAAGATCAGCTGATTAGTGTTAATATACAAATAGAAGTACTGGGCCTGTTCATTCTCTCTTCTGCACCATAAATCGCTTTGCTTCCGAAACCAAAAGCACCAAGCAAAAGAATTAGCGAAGAAAATACACATTAAGAATCTACTCTAGCAGACTTTTCTGCCCGCATCACATCATTCGAAGATTGTTATTGCCAGATATGTATATTAGGGAAAACACAGAGAATTAACATTTGCTGGTTCTACCAAAAAAAAAAAAAACATTTGCTGGGACGACTGAATCAGTTTTACTTGGAACTAAAGAAAGGTTTTTCATTTTTATCATTATCATATTTTTGCCATTTCGAAGAGTCCAAAAGCTTTTCCGTCCCATTTTCTATTGAGACATGTTAAAGATGTGAACACATCCAAATTACTTTTTACATGATCCCACTTAAATTAAATCAGCTAAGAACTCTAGGATGGAATAGATACGTATATACTCTCTTTTTTTTCTTTTTTTTTTTAAATGGAGGATAGATGTTTTTTATATAATTATGTTAGTATTATTATTAAATAATTAATTTTATTATTTTTTAGCGTTTTAAGTTTTTGGGATAATGGGGTATCATTAAAGTATTGGCGCTTATGGTCTCCTCCATTATAAACTTTTATCATTTTTAGAAGGAAAGTAAAAGAATATGTGACAAGTTATAATTGGAATATAAAATATAACACAAAAAAAGTGAGATAGATGATATATATTAAATTCGAACTTTGACTTCATATCTCATTTAAAAAGTTAAAGATCCCACGTAATAGACCTAACTTATTGAGAGGGACTCTAAGCACACAAGTAAGTAGAGTAAAAAATGTAACAAAAAAATTGGGACAAATGATTAGTATTAAGTTCAAACTTTATCTTCATATCTCCCATTTAAAAGGCTAATAATCTCACTTGCTAGACCTAACTTATTGAGGGAGAGTCTAAGCCATAAGCACACATGTAAGGAAAATGTTGTAATTATATATATATATATAGTTAAATGATTAAACTTATCATTTCTTAACAATTTAGAAAAATTATAGAATATTAGAATAATATAATAAATGTGTACTCCTCTCACATAAATAATGGATTTTACCATAAATTCAATTAATAAGACCCATTATTATGTGAGAGGTTATACTTTAATATTCTAAATTATCCAACAACATAATTAAACTTTTGAGACAAATAGGAATTTATCAAATTAGATATCGAATCTTGCTATGATGATGCATGGCAAGTGCTCTATGCCCAAACAATGTGAGGCAGGTTGGTTGTACTATATATGTATGACTTATTTTGATTTTTTTTTAATTTTGGATAGATGCTGGTGCTATTAAATCTTAGAAGTGTTTGATCATATTCTTTAGTCATTCATAGCTTAAATCAACAATATGAAATCAATTGTCAATATCCTTTTACCTCATGTCTTGCGTGTACAATGTTGCTGATAAGTTGTTGCTCATTTGGCTTATATAATTAAGTCGATTGAGAGAAACACATGCATATGGAGCCAATGACAATGATCAAAAGAACAATATGTAGGCTTTCTCTTAATGAATTTGAAAAAGACCCCCCACCAATTCATTAGGGTAATTGGGTAATTATCAATACTGATGGCTTTGATCTTAGCTGCGAGAGAGCCTCTCCAAAAACTGGACTCGTAGACAGATTGTGACTGGAAAAGACATATAAACGAAACAAACAAAACAGGATGACTTCCTATGTTTGGATAAGGAACAAAGATAAACAAAATACGTTGGTTTCCCTGGACTTGTTCATGACCATTTCAATCTGATTACTTGCTCCTTTGGATCCATGCTTGTTCTAAAAGTTATGTTGTCACTATAAATGCAGTTGCCCCTTAGGTATGTTTCTTGATTATGTAATAAATTGCCCACTTGCCAACAATGAAAGAAACTAGATTACAGAAGTAAAGTACCGTTTTTATTTTTTGATAATAAGCTCAATGGAGGTTATATAATTGGACGTTTGTGCTAGGTTTTGAGACTCATGAACCTTATATATGAAGATGCCTGTTTAGTAACTCAACTTAGATGTTTGCTACTTTCTCCACCCCCCAAAAAAAAAAAAAAAGAACCTATATTTGTCAAGTGTTGGAATTACGATTAAGTGGTTAAATTTACCATTTTCTAACTAACAAATTAGGTTTTTGGGACAAACGATAATTTGTCTTGGTATCAGAGGAAGACATCATTAATTCAATGCCTATTTCCACTTTATCTCTTATTTAAAATGATAAAAATCTCATATGTTGGATCTCGCTTATTAAACGAGAGTTTAGACCCACATGTGCAAAGGTGTGTTAAAAATAGAATTATGGTTAAGTGATTAAATTCATCATTTCCTAATAAATTAAACTTTTAAGACAACAAATAATTTATCACCAAGTGCTTTTGGTGGCATGGGTAGTGAAATACTTGATTAAGGACTTGGGGAAAACATACAAAGGAAACTTAACATAACTCAAACAACAATTTTTAGTGTTTAAATACTGAAAAACTGTGGGCCAAAAAAAAGAAAACATGTTTGGTAGGAGTGTCTTTTTAAGAGTGTTTGAATTATGTTTCTCATTTTGTAGTGTTTAAACATTAAAATTAAAAAAACTCCTCTTACCAATTTTCAATTTTTAAATAACATTGTTCAATAGTATTTTTGTAAATATTTTAAAAACTGTAAGTCCCATTAATTAGATTACATATGTAACATATCATCACTTTAAAAAAAAAACACAGAATTATGTTTTTTTACTTTTGAAATGACGTTATTAGAAATATAATATCAAACACATTTTTTGTATTATGAGTACTTTAAATACATGTTTTCACGTTATTTTGAACAACAATACTAAAACACCTCTACCAAACAAGCCCTAATCATTTATACATGTTATTGTGTGTGCACCGACCCTTTGGCAAAGGATGTCATTGAAGAAATAATGCATTTCATCATTCAAAATTACATACACTAATATCATTTTTTTTTTCATTCCATGTATCCCTAGCAACATAGGTTCAGCATTTGTAGAAAAAGGGTCATATGCTTTGGCAAAAATGTGTACATAAATAGAAGTACTGAGCAAGGAAAAGCCAAGGTTCGCAAAAGTCCTTATAACCTAATTAAATTTCCGCCAGTCTAATTACGATTATTAGTGATTAGGGATTCTTTACCTATAATATTTCACGTGAATATCCTACTATAAACTAATCACGATCTAATTGATAAGGATTTTTGTACTGAAAGTGGCATCTAAATAAATGAATTCACATGAAGTTTCCTATTCCGAGCTTTCCCATCTGCCTAGCTGATGGAGTTGCTTATCTTTCACATGAAGGTCCCTATTTACCAACTTTCTTATCTAGTTGTTGAACTTGCTTATTCACAACATCTAATCTACCCTCCAAATTATGAACACGACATATCCCACGAATCTTGCAGATTTGAAGCACGAATAGTAAGGAACAATGAACTTCTTGATTTTTAGTGTTGGCATTGTCATCTTCAGCAGATGAAATATAGTGTCGAGGGTTTGGAAAGATAAATAGCAATAGAGAGCTAGCATACCCCTAGTACCAGACAGTGAGATTCTTCTATACAGTGAGATTCTTCTATCTTTTCCATTGATTTCGTTTATGTTACAGGCTTACAGCTGGGTTATCTTAAGTGATGGTGAGTATTGATAGAATTGTTAGTACTCTTCACAATCACTATAATCATCAATCATGTGTCTTTGGATGTACTGTAAAATGTAAACCTTTCAATTATGCCTAAACAGCACTATAGTAAACTTGCTTTCTATGTCTTTTTCTTTTTCTTTAATCTCTTTTGAAACTCTAAATTATAATGGCATTGGCGGCAGGTATCTTATCTCTTGTGTCTCCTATGTAATCACACAAATCGTCCATATACTTGAAACCAAGCTTTGCCAAACTTATGGAGTATGGACCCAAAACTTTCCATAGAAGCAAATAAGCAGCCGATGTAAGAAAACTAATGCCTGCCTGATTTTGGGACAAACAAATGGTTAGGATAAACTTGGGCTCCAGTTAATGTTAATTGCTTTGGATTATTGCATTATCCATATCCACGTCTCATATTTCTCAAGAAACCTTGCCAATATGTCTATATATTTAGCACCTTCCATACAGAGTTCATCCTTTCTTTTTTTGGTAAGAATATTTGCAAGATGAAGGACTTTTGTCCATGTGGTTAAGAGATTATGATTCTTTAGGGATTGTTTGGGAGTTCGTAAAGGAATAGAATAAATAAATTATAAAGGAATGAAAATATGGAATGGAACGAATATAAGAAATGAAAAAGAAAGGAATAGAATGAAACCAAGTAATAGGTAATAGTATTTATTTATTCATTATATACTTTTGCATGTAGGACTCAAATTCCAACTCATTAGCCAATGTAATGGGCCTTCAAGAAATTCAAATTTCCCTATTCTCGATATTAAGTTGAGAGTCAATTAATAGGAAATTCTTAATCAATTGAGATGGAGTTGAAGAACCAATGTCTATCTTGACTTTAGCTAAATATTGGACTTTGTTTTACACTTTAAATGACAACACAACAACCCCATGAAAAAAAAAAAATTACATTGTCACAGATTTGCCAACACTAACCTAACACATTCCTATCCACTCCTTTCCTTCCTCCAAAACAAGCAATTGGAGTTTTAAGGTGACTTCACTATTGTCGGGAGCGGTTTTTTTGCATAGCGACGTCTCTTTCGTTGGAGGTGTAACTTTGCTAGGCCCAGATTTGTTTTGGGGAGTTCAACCCGGAACTCGACATTGGGTTACATAGATCAATGGCTTCCGGTGTATTTTTAAGCCTACAAAATAGATAAAACCCAAAATCTTAGAATCATGATAATAGTTAAAATAAATAAATAATATGTTTAGCATGATAGCTTTAATTAAATGATTAGTTGAAGATCATTATTATGTTTATTAAGTGACATCCAATATTAGAAAGTAATTAATTAGGTGTCATATGTTCGATAATGGGATGAGTCTAATAGTCCATGTCTAGTTGCGGTTCATGGTTTATATTCAACATAATAAGGTATGTCTAGCAATGGTCCATGTCCAAATAATATATGTCCAATGATAGCTCATTCCAAAAATATGTGTCCAAGGGTGGTTCATGTTCAAATAATATATATGTGATGGTGGTCTATGTCCAAATAATACATATCTGAAAGTGATATATATGGATTCAATTTGTTAATATATATGTTTATTAAGGAAGCATTAGTGAATCCATGTTTATTAAATGGTGAGATGATATTAAAGTAATACACATCGAGTGGTAAAATGATAATGAGTTAACATATACTTAATAATGTAAGTTTGAAGGTAAAATATAATAACTTATCTTTATAGTTTGGGGCTCTAGCCATAGAACAGTAATGGACTTAGACATTTTAGTAGCCTTGTGTGTTTCTAACTCCAGCCGCATAGCATCACTTTGTTCTTTATATGATTTTTGGCTCTAGCCATATAACAACAATGAGCTGACGATGTTCCAGCAATATAATAACATTAGTTGAGTGGTATAATAATAATGAATAAAATATAATTAATAATACAAGTTTGAAGGTAAAATGTAATGACTTATCTTTATAGTTTGGGGCTCTAACTGTAGAACAACAGTGGACTTAGACATTTCAGCAACCTTCATATTTGAGAGGGAAAAATGGGTACAACTAGAGGGAGAGAGAGCATGTCCAACCGTGTGCATCAATTGGTTAAGTTTGTCCCCTTAATCATGCACTTAGATGATTTTCCCTATGTAATGCTCTTTTAGTTTTTAGTCAAGTTTGAGTGATGTTACCTTCTATGAGAATGACTTTTAGTATTTTGCCTTTCATAAGAAGGGCATTTGGCATTGTAAATATATATCTTCCATGAGAAAGGGTTTTTAGTAATAAGTTCTTGGAAGAGTGTTTGATATGTTTTCAAATGTGTGGAGACGGTAAGAAATACATATATATATTTTTTGTGAGATATAGTGCTTGTAATATGTATAGGAATTATATGTAGATACTTTGTTGGACATGGATCTTGTATATGTATACTTTGTGAGATATGAGGTTTAAAGATATATGAGTATGTATGGGTATTTTGTGAGGAATGTATTTGTAAAATATATAGAAGTGTGAGATAGATTATATGAAGGTTAAATGTAATAAATACATGAAATTAGAGCTGCTGCTGGAGTGGTTTTTTGTGTTATGTCATGGGTTATGTTGCTTTCTAAGAAGGGAGGTTTTGTATAAGAAATAAAGAATGAAATGGAGATATGTTTTTGGAGAGCAAAATGATGAAGTTTCAGAATATTAAAGTGTGGGAGAGATGGATAATGTGTAATGGTGTGGTGTGATAGGTGTGATGTAATGGTGTTATTTAAGAAAAGATATTTTTGTAAGGGAGATGGAGAAGTATGGAAGAGTTTAGAGATATATGCAGCAAGGTGAAGTTTCAGAATATTGGGGATGAGAGAGGGGATCCATCTCCTTTAGTGTGTAGCTTGGTCCTCTTTATATAAAGCCAAGCTATGTAATTAGATTAGAACTTAGTTGAAGGGAAAATTAGCAAATAAGGAAAAGTCTTTGACAAGGTAAGTGGTTTCATTAGAGGGATTTTGTTTTTTAGCCAAAATAAGAAAGATAGAGACTTCAAGGCAGATTTTATAATTGTAACAGCTGTTAATCGCAACTGCCACAACTGGCTAATGACATCTTTTGCTTGGAGGACAATACTTGGCATTAAATTCATGATTTGGTTAAAAAATGCAAGATAATCTTTGTAGGATTCTCTTATTTTCGGGTATGACAGCAAGCTGCTGGGATTGGGCATTAATAGGTAAATGACATCATTTTAGGACATGTGTCAACCTGCTGAAACTTCTACAGAAGCTGTTTACAGCTTCCGCTGAAACTGTTTCAGCTTGTGCAGAAACTGTTGCAGCTTGTGCAGAAACTGTTGCAGCTTTTGCTGGAGCCTTTTTTGGTATTTTTGGCTAAGTTTCATCTCTTGGAAAAATTATATGTTTAGTCCATGTATAATTTTGGTAAGTAATAGACTAGTTAGTTGATATTTGATAAAGTTTTAGAAATGTAATTATGGTCTTTTTGTATTTTAACCAAATCTTGGAGAATAAAGAGAGCATTTAATGCTAGATATGAGATACTAATATATATTTAGCCATGTGCTTGGAATTGATTTAGATGATAATAATATAATTTATATGAAATACTATAATTAAATTTTTAAACTTATATTATATGATGAACATTAATTTTTATGTAAAGAGCATGGGGAATTTTATCATTTTAAGTATTATGTGATATGAGAGACTTACCAAATGTTACCTATTGCACACTGACCTGTCAAAGTTCAAGGAATTGGGGAAGACATGCCAAGTAACATGCTTTCCTTTATCAATTTTGAACCACTGGAGCTTTATTGAACATACTTCTTGGCCCTCCAAACCACGACTCCCAAAATTCCCCCGATGAGACTTATGAGCTTGGATCATGAGCCGAAAATGAAATGTTGTGCCATGAGCTCGAACTATGGGCTTCGATGAGATTGTATCGCCATTAGTTTTGGACCATGGGCTTTGGCATCATTTTGTGAATATGAACTCTTTTGGGCTTTAAAATAGATTTTCCCAAAAATGCATGATAGTGTTGACGTGATGTAGGTCGCCAATGAAATGAAGCCATGTGGTATGAAAAATTTGTCCTCAACAACTATGAAGTTCTTAAAATTCTCTCATCCATTTTAAAATGAGTGAATTGAATTTTGCCATGTAAATGTTGATTATTACCATTTTGGTATCTAATTAAATTATTGATGATATGGCGAAATTCAATCAACTCATTTCAAAATAGATGGATATAATTTTAGGAACGTCACTATTACACTTTGATGTGCGTATTAATTTGGTTGTTAAACTCTCAATTTATGCAATGAGACCTTTAGATATTAGGATTGTGACAAATCAAACATTCTATTAGTATTAACCCCCATGTGAATGTCATTAAGTGTGTAATGGTGACATAAAATCCCTTTTTTCTATTGGAGAGAGCGGACATACAACTCAAGTCAAAAGCGCTAATCTAGTTGAGGAAATTGGAGAGGCAAAAAAAAAAAAAAACTGTGGGAACCATATTATTAATATTATACATATTTTGATAAGTATGGTCGTAGGGGGAGGGGAAGAAAAAAAATTCCAACGAGTGACCACCACATCATCAAGCCTAATTTTAGTAAAATATATATATATATATATATATTTTAATTCTAAGAAGTTTGAGTTTAGGGATTGCCAGACCAAAATGAAAAACCAAAATTTTGGGGCATATGGTTTAAAAGTGAAATAAAATAATATGTTTTCTGTGTTTATTTAATTTGCTAATAAAAAGGGGTACCAGACCCAATGTCTAAAGTATTTGTTTTCAGGCCAGTTTATGATGGTCATTCTTCATAAAACCATACAACTTCAAACAGTTATCCAAGATTTGAGATGAAATTCCATCAAAAAAAAATATATATTTGAGATTTGAGATGAAAATTTACTTTTACCAGGGAAACATGAAAAGAAAATAGTAATTTTTAATTGTTATCTTACTGGTTTAGTGGGCTTCCAGAAAATGTTGAAAGACCAAAACAAAATGGTGCTTCAGTTTCAGTGGCCTGGTAATAATAGCATGTAACAGGACCAGGTCAGGGACTAAATATCGCACTGATCAGAAATGGGCTTTACTCAGCATGTGAAGGAGAAGGGACGAATGGAACGAAGCTGATTTTTATTGCTGACACTATTATGGGCTTGTTGTGTGATAACCCAGTTTATATATAATAATTGGCCTGTGCTTATCCTTATGTGAAACTGTGAAAGTGAGGTTCCTATGGTGGTATAAACAGTTTTTTATCAAACACACAAAGTGGTGGGGGTAACATAACATTTCTATCAAATTCTGTTAGCACGAAGGAAGCACACACAAATTGCAAAAACTAGTACATAATCAAATTGTTGAACGAATTTGTTCTAGACAAAAGACCACGAAATAATTAGTTTCATTTTTCGATTTCCTAGTTCAAATATGACTCTAGAATTTACATTTGATCACGTTTTTGCCAAGATTAGAAAAGAAAGTCTATAAAAAGAGTCAAGACTCAAGAGATTATATTCTTAGAACATCGTTAGAGTTGGTAACTTGGTATGACTGGCTTTAAGGGCATTTTAACAAATCAAAATAAAGCCCTAAGACCTACAAGCTTGTGCCAGAAATTTAAGCCCCAAACTCATATATACTGCCCATGGAAATCAACTTATAAATTTGGTCCAATTTGGACCCCACAAAGCCAAGCCCCAAAACCTACAAAATTTAGGCCGTGTTTAGTTTGAAAATGACTCAAAACTCAGTCTCAATATTCATTTCTCATCTCTTAAAGCTCTAACCCAAGCAAGAGAGTCAATTTCATACTAGATACTGTTTTAGCTTGACCAGAGGGACAAAATATTTTGGTACTGGTTGATATCGGTGTATCATTTCAAGATTACCGCTATTTATATATTTCTATACATAGATATATATTTGTATTATTTATGTAAGTACGAACTTATTAATTTTTATGTTTGTCAACATAAAATTTAAAATCTACATATTTTATAAGCCTACATATTAACTTAAGTATATTAATAAATATATTAGATTAAATATAAAAAAATCAATTTTTTATTTGTTTTTATTGTACTGGCTGAAACACCAATATCAGCCAGTACGAGCCGATACAGGCCAATACAATTCGGTATTTTTTTCCCAATACGTTTTGGAGGAGTACCGGTACCGATTTAATGGCTGGTATAGTATATTTCCCTGGTACGGCCAATACCAATACGATGTTGACTTCCTTGAACCCATATCTCATATCTTTATCTCTATTTTTCTCTTAAATCTATTCCTATTATGTTTGGCTCTTATTCTCAAGTGAAGTTCTCAGCTAAAAGACTTAAATTTTACTGAAATTAGTGGAGCCCACGTGCTGACTGATGTCAAAATGGTTCTCTTTCCTTACTCACATGACTTCTCTCTCTCTCTCTCTCTCTCTCTCTCTCTCTCCATTTTTCAATTTTATTCCTCTCACTCTCTTCTTTCTCTTCACAAGTCATCAGATAGCCTAAAGTAGAGAACAAAATAACAAACCAAAAGTAGTAAGAAATAAAATTTTTAAAAACTAACCCAATTGGGTATCATCATTGTTGTATTGCAAAAATCTCAAACCCAGCACCCAACCAAAAAACCCCAGCTACCCTGCCTCCTACCACCACTAACAACCCATAAATCCAACAATCACAACTCTCAAAAACCCAATCCACCATCGTTGTCTCCATCCACTGCCACACAAATCATAAAAAAATCAAACCTATCCACCATAGCAAATCCATTCACACCACCAATACCTTCAACTCCACAACAAATTATCCCATAAAACCCACCAACTCTAAACATTAAATTACAAGTCTAGAAAGAGAAGAAGCTAAGAAAGAAAGAAGAGAGGGAAAAAAAGAGAGAGAAAAAGAAAGAAAGAAAGAAAGAAAATAAGAAAAGAAAAGAGAAACCAAGCCCAAAAACCCAACATGAAAAGGAAAAGAAAAAAAAAGTGACGAGAGTGGAGAAACCAATGTGAAGAAGAAAGAAAGAAAAGAGAAAAGAAGAAAGAAAAGAGCAGCTTGGGAAGAGAAGAGGAAGAAAGAAAACTAAGAACAAAGAAAACAAATAGTCTAGTATGAGAGAGGAGAAAGCTGTTAGGGGAGTAATTTGGGTTAGCAAGGATTAGACAACTCACAGACCATGGGCCCCACAAATTGATTGCAAAATTGCCATCATAATTCTATTTTCATCACTCGAAAACATCGAAATGTTGTTTTCATTTTCACTTACTCATTACTCATTTTGTTAAGTTATGGGTGATGAAAATTGAAAATAAAACTTGGCCAAACACACTTTTTAGGCGTGGGATTCACCAAATTTGAGTAATGGGTGATGGAATAAAGTAATGAGTAATGAAAATTCGTGAAACCAAACAGTGTCAAGACTAAGAGCATCTCCAATAGGTTCTCTAAACCCAATTTTGGAGAGTAAACACACCAAAAACTCACTCTAACAGCTTCTCTATCTTTATATATATTTTTAGATTTGCTACAGTACTTTTCTCTGCACACACACACACACACACACACTCTCTCTCTCTCTCTCTCTCTCTTGCTTCTCTTTAGAAAAAAATATCTCTTTCCTTCTCATCAAAAAATAACAGGGAAGCACAAAATCGATGCAGCTTTCTCTCACAAAACCCTAGATTTTTTGAACCCCAAACTGTGGCTCAACCACCTGTGAGGAAGAACAGAAATCTGAGAACACCAATCAACAACGAAAATTTGAAAATATCGGTCCACAACGGAAATTGGTACCCAAAATTTGATTTCATGGCTTTTTTGCATAACGTTAGAATTTATTGGCTTTTACTAGATTTGGTGGTTTTGCATGATTTGCTATTACTATTGTCTTGATTTAGTTTTGGATTTATGGGTTTTTTTCTCTATATCTCTTATTTATGTTTTTCTCTTTCACTCAATTTCTTGATCTCATCTATAGCTATTTAATTAATCTTATTAGAGTGAATAAGCTAATTTGATTCCCTTATAGTTTCTTATTTTTTTAATAATTTTTTTGGCCTCATCTCTATTTTTGCATGCCAACTGTTCGACTTAAGGCCTTCCCTCATTAATATACAAAACCAATTATATTTTTAGCACATTGTTAAGCAAAAGTAACCTGCTTTTGGGCACAATTTGGTTATCCTTTAATCTCCCAAGTGAGACTAACTAGGGCTATAGCCATAGCATTATAGCGATGGTAAATACGATAGCAAAATCAGTGTGTTTATAAAATAGTTAGTATGCTATGCAACACAACCAAAACAAAGCACCATGTCAAGGAAGAATCACTGATAAAGAAATTGAAATACAGGACATTTAATATGCATTTTGATAGAAATATCATGTTGATATTGCTTTTGAGGTAAGTGTGGAAAATTTTGTTAAGGAAAATAGATAGAGCCATTTTAATATTGTGAGAGACCGCACCTTCGGCCTGTTTTTAGGTGTGTTAGCCAAACCCACGTGAATGGGTGGAGTTGTGTTATTGCCTCTCAATATGGAAGTTCGACTGATTATATTTCTCCTTTAGTTTAAGGGTTTTACAATGGAGTCGATATTTAATTAATTATTGGAATAAATAAGAAAACCAAAATTAAAAATTTCTCATTTTATTAATTTGAAATTGAATTTACATTGATCATAGGAAAATTACACGGCTTTGGTCTTAGATACAATCTAAGATAAAGTATAGGGTTTTGTTTTCTAGTTACAATCTAAAAATTGAAAATTACAAGGATATACATTAATCTATCAACTCTTAATTTAAGTTCAGAGGCTATATTATAAGGTGGGAAGGTGTTAGACACCCACCTTACTCAATGAAACCGGTCTTCTAGACTATAGTGGCCAACATTCATATCACATAATCCAATATGTTATCAATTAATTTGTATGTTGAATTTAATATGTGTACATGTAATAAACCCTAATTCAATTTATTAAACTTTTCATTTTGATTAAAAAATAAATTCTAGTGAATGCGTGTGGATGGTGATATTCTAGATTTAAGGATTTGAAAGAATTATTAAACAAACATCTTTTCATGTTTTTGATGTGGATTTAAGATCAAAACTAGTGTTATGCATGAACATGTGATGAACAACTAAGAACATGTGAAGAACACATAAGAATATTTAAGAACATCCAAACATATTCAAGGGAATTTAAATAATTACTATCATGCTTTAATCCTAAATTCTCATCATGACAACATAAAAAAACAAGTTAGGGAAATGGATTATACCTTCATGCAAGATCCATATGATGGAAGAGGAGACTCTTGGTAGAGGTCCTAAGGGTGGAGGAAAAGAAGAGTTAGGAGAGCGAGAGTGAGTCTCACTCAGTATCAAGATATGACAAGACTACTTTACTTCACTAGAACTCAAGAGAGAAGAAGAGAGTGTGGTTTTTTGTGTTGGAATGAAGGAGATGAGGGGTTTATATAGTAGTGGTGGAAAAAATATGAACGGAAGGTCATTTAATGAAGGTTGACAAACAAATCATGAACCTATACCTTATTTTAGCATTTGGAGAAATCTGGTACATTAAATGTAGAGATTGGTGGGAGTGAGAAGTAAGCAAAATTCGGTTTTCTCGTATCTATTATAATAGCCTGTAGAGCTAACTTCAAAAAATCATATCTTACTCAATTCTAATCGAAATTATCTTGTTATTGTGCTCAAATTGAAGCCCTAGATATCTAGTTTCTAGGAAAATTAACCTCATCTACAAATTCAAAATATTATGAGAGATATCAACAAAATGGTGAGCAAAGGTCATTTGTTAGAAAATAATTTCGGCACAATTAATATTAATAGGTCCTAAATTAGCTCCCAATTAACATTAATAGGCTCCAATCACTCCCATTTCAAACTTAATTAATTCCAAATTTACTCTAATTAAAAGATAATTGCACAAATTACTCATTAAATAATTAATATTGAACTATCTAATTAATTAGATGTGTGCAACCTTACCATAAAATGTAGTCCTAACCAATCAAATTGTAACATATCATTAATCTCAAATTGATTATAATTATAACCAATTGGAATCAATTGTTTATAATCACATATAGTCATACTCAATTTGTGATAGTGCATCTCGGCCATTAAAACTTGATTTGATGATAACTTTCGATCTGATGATCCAATTAGGGCTTATGACCATTCGATTTGATTGTTACAATATCAAGATCATTTTGATGAAATGAGATTAAGGATCTAGCGACTAGAATCAAGATGCATATTTTCAATACAAAATTACCCTTTTACCCTCCACATGAGGTTAAATGTGGATTGCAAAATAGGGTGTCAACAATATGCATTTTTTTAATGTTTCCAAATTCAAATGATCATATTATATTTACTAAACTCCTACTTGCTAATTGGTGGAGGTTAGTTACTAAGCTCCTAGTGACTAGAATCAAAATGCATATTTCCAATGTAAAATTATCCTTTTACCCTCCATGTGATGTTAAATGCGAATTGCAAAATAGGGTGTCAACAATATGCATTTTTTTAATATTTCCAAATACAAATGATCATATTATATTTACTAAGCTCCTAGTTGCTAATTGGTGGATGTTGGTTTAGTACACATCTAATGCACCAAGACATGTTTCAACAAACTAGGAATTCTTTTTGCAAAATTTATTGACCAAAGAATGGCACATGCCTTCTCTAAATGTATAATCTATCCTAAACATAACATCTAATACATGAATATTGCATGGTTTTTTAAGTATCAATATGTGAATTATTCACACACGATGCAATAATTGTGTTTTTTTTATGGCAGCAACTTGGGAAATTTTTTTCCGTGTGCCGTAATACAAATTATGCACATAATATGCTTCTAAATGTCTTTGATTCCGATGATGATTTTGAAATAATTGCACTTCTTGCATTGGAAGAAGAACGATTAGAAAGAGAGAGAGCATCAACATCACATCGTGGTTTCGTTCCAGGCTATAGGTTCATCCAACGTGATCATGAGCAAGGCCACTAAAGACTTTTTCAAGACTATTTTGCAGAATTACTAGAATATCCTCCTAACGTATTTTGGAGGAGGTTTCGAGTGAGTCGTTCTCTTTTTCTATGTATTAAATCTAATCTAGAAGAGAAAGATGAATATTTTGTTCAAAAAAGAAATGCTGCTGGAGTGCTTGGTTTGTCTTCCCTTCAGAAGATGACTACCGCACTAAGGATGCTTGCGTATGGAGTAGCGGCAGATTTTACAAATGAATATGTGAGAATTGGAAAAAGCACTGTAATAGAGAGTCTCAAAAAATTTGTTGAAGTCGTAGTCAATATTTATTCTACAGAGTACTTGAGGTCACCAAATAACAATGACATTTCTAGGTTGCTAAGAGTTGGTGAAAGGCGTGGATTTCCAAGGATGCTAGGGAGCATTGATTGCATGCATAGGAAATGGACGAATTGTCCATCAGGGTAGAAAGGTCAGTATACCGGTCATAGTCATGAGCCAACAATTATTTTGGAAGCAGTAGCTTCATATAATCTTTGAATATGGCATTAGGCATGCATTTTTAGCTAGGTCTCATAATGACATCAACGTGCTAAACCATTCTTTTATATTTACCAAGCTTGCTCAAGGCCGTGCACCTTCAATGAATTACTCAATCAATGGTCATGATTATACTATGGGATACTATCTTGCTAATGGCATATATCCTCCATTGTCCACTTTTGTAAAGACAATCCCAGCTCCACAAGGTAGAAAGAGAAGTCTTTTTGCTACAACTTAGGAGTCAATAAGGAAGGATGTAGAGCGTGCATTTGGAGAATAGAGACTCTTGATTACATTATGAAGGCATGCATAATATTGCATAACATGATAATTGAAGATGAACGTGATGCTAATGGAGTAGAAGACTTTGATTATGAAAAAGTGCCTAAAAGCATCCCTACAACAGTGTCCCATGAGCCTACAGAAGAATTTATTCAATTTGCGGTGTTCATTGCAGCCCATGAAAAAAATTAGAAATAGAGAAACTCGTTCTAAACTCCAATCAAATCTCTTTGAGCACTTGTGGTAACGATATTGCGAGTCATAGGATCATCTAATTTTAAGTTTTATGCTCGCATTAATTTTTATGTCTTCGGTCTTTATTGTAATTTGAAATTTCTGTTCATTTATGTTAGACTTCCATAGGTAAAATTCGATGTAATTTGAAATTTATCAAATCTATGTTAATGTTGAAATTTATCAAGTCCTTTTGAAAAATATGACTATTGAGAGATATTACCATTTGAAAAATATGACCCTTAAAAAAAAAGCTATTGAGAAAATATAATTGTTGGAAAAAATGTAGAGAAACTACCGGAGATAAGGTAAAACACCATAATCTTAGAACATCGTTGGAGTCGGTAACTTGGTACGACTGGCTTTAAGGGCATTTTAACAAATCAATTGAAGCCCGAAATTTTATGCCAGCAATTCAAGACCAAAACCCATATATACAGCCCATGGAAATCAACTTGTAAATTTGGTCCAATTTGGACCCACAAAGCCGAGCCCTAAAATCTACAAAATTTAGCCTTTGAAATCTGTAAGACAACAAAAATATAATGGCCAGACTAGGCCCCACAAAGTAAAGCCCAAAATCCGCCAATTTAGACTAAGGCTGAGACGACAATGCCTGCGTTTGGATAACAATTTTTCTTACTCAAAGTAAAGTTGCGTTTTGTATATATATATATATATTTTTTTTGGCTGGCTTTTTTGACTTTGGGGGACAAAATTTACTGTGCATATATTGTGCGTGCACTGTTCACGCACTGTTTATGCACTGTTCACACATTAAAAAATATTAAAAATGGGTCCCACGGTACTATTCATATATTTAAAAATTATTTTGCTACAGTGTTTTCAGCAACAATTAGTTTTTAGCAACTTTCAGCAACAATAAGTGCTATCCAAACAGACCCGTAATCATTTGGATACAGTGTTTTCAATGTTGCGTTTTTGGGGTTTTTTTTTTTTTTTTTTTTTTTGCTTTCACACGGTTCAGAGACATAGAAGTTAGAGTATGTTTGGTATACTAAATGTAAATTACATTTGGAATAATAATCTTTATTTAGTCAACAAGGGCCTACAAGGTCCATCATTATTTAGTCAACAAGTAATTTTCAGACATTTTTAGTTACCTGACAACAAAAATGGCTAGATGAATAGTTTTTTTTTTATAGTCTTTGGTACCTGATTTTCGAGGAAATCAAAATCAGATTTCTCTTTTTAAAGATTTCAGTAGTTTTCACTGTTTAAAGCTATCGAATACTAATGTCCGACAAATACATCAAATTTTCTCCATGTATAGGAAATCTTTTAATGACTATAGGAAAGAGGACCTCAACATTTGGGGCAGATTTAGGAGAAAGATTTAAGCCATAAAAAAGTTTTCACATGCTTTTATACTCCTCTACATCCTTAAACATATTCAGCAGATAGGGGGAAAAAAATCCTTCCATGAGTTTCTGAATGCACTAAACAGGAGTGTTTCATCTTCCTTTACCACATTANTTTGGGGGACAAAATTTACTGTGCATATTTGTGCGTGCACTGTTCACGCACTGTTTATGCACTGTTCACACATTAAAAAATATTAAAAATGGGTCCCACGGTACTATTCATATATTTAAAAATTATTTTGCTACAGTGTTTTTCAGCAACAATTAGTTTTTAGCAACTTTCAGCAAACAAAATGCCTATCCAAACAGACCCGTAATCATTTGGATACAGTGTTTTCAATGTTGCGTTTTTGGGGTTTTTTTTTTTTTTTTTTTTTTTTGCTTTCACACGGTTCAGAGACATAGAAGTTAGAGTATGTTTGGTATACTAAATGTAAATTATTTGGAAATAATAATCTTTATTTAGGTCAACAAGGGCCTACAAGGTCCATCATTATTTAGTCAACAAGAATTTTCAGCATTTTTTAGTTACCTGACAACAAAAATGGCTAAGATGATAGTTTTTTTGTAGTTTATAGTCTTGGTACCCTGATTTTCGAGGAAATCAAAATCAGATTTCTCTATTTTAAAGATTTCAAGTAGTTTTCATGTTTAAAGCTATCGAATACTAATGTAAGGGGGGGGGGGGGGGGGGTGTGGAACAAATTATCATTATTTTGAGAAGTTCAAAATGAACTATTCTAAGTCATGAAACATTGTTCCTAGAATGCATAAATACATATTTATTCTTATTCATACCACAACATATCAAATGACAGGTTCTCTTTCTTCTTTTTTCCACCCACGCCAGGATGGGGGCAGCGTGAAGTACAAAATGAACCACCAAAATGATAATTTGTTCTAAAGACTTTGGTTTTGTGGATGAAAGGTTGAACTATCCTCTTTTGCCGAAGTACTGCAGACCAAAAGCTAGACCTAAAATCAACAAGGGCACCAGAAATTGCAAGATTTTAATTGTAAATCCTGGAGATTGGTTTTGTTGGGGAGGTGGATTGTAGTTTTGTTTGACTGGAACAGCCGGTTTGTCAAAATCACCAATGTAATATTTTTTCATCATCTCCTTTGCAGAGTCACTGTGGCCCACAAATTCAAACTCATCTGTTGCATCTCTCTCTGCAAAACTCTAGATGGATTAGTCAACTATTTTTTGGTTGCCAAGAGATTGTTATCATCATCATCATGAAGAGATTATTATTAATTACCTCATTTAAAACAGAGAAATGAAGCAAATGACAAGAAGAGATTTCCTTACCGGTAGATGATATCAAAACTTCATCACCTCCAGGATGATCCTCCAGAAATGGGGTGACATCGTACACCTGAGATAGCATTTAAGCATTTACCAGTAAACAAAATCATCCATTCGGGAGAATCAAATCCTTGCATGATAAACAAATGGGGATTGTAGTTGAAGGTGCACTAAAACCCCCCTCCCCCCTATAAACATCCATACACTGGGGGGCGCAGGCGCGCACACACAAATACATCCATACGGTCCAAAAAATCTAATTCCATCCCATTCTATTTTATTTTTAATCATCTTGTTTACAGGGAAGATATAAAGGAAAGCCTGAAGAAATCTGTATGGGGTCTTATACATCAAATCGTAACGAATGATCCAACAAAATTGTTTTTAGTTTAACACATCTCATTCTAGAGATCAATTCTACTTCCAACTTGGCCACATGGTTTCAGTGTAATTAATCTTTGTTTAATTAAGGTGGTTGTGAAATTGTGTGCTGACAATTTTCCCTAATCTAGAAAGTTGCATAGACAGTCCTCTTATCAATCACAAGCCATTGTAGCTTCAGATAATATGCTAATTAATATGTTAGTACTAAAGCAACACGGAGCACTACAATTTTCCCTACTTTTCCTCACACTTACTTAATTTCCCTCGTTTTGAAAATCTGTCCCCACAGAGAAGGGAAAATAAATCTGAAGGGGGGAGACCTAAAGAACAACCTTTCCTTTTGTCAGTTTGAACTTTGAGCAGAACATAAAAAAATTGCCAGCAAGAAGCAGATGATAGAGAGTTTCGGATGATTAAGCAAGTAAGAAGCAGATAGGAATTTTGTCTTTACCAACATATTATCCGCAAAACCAAGACAATAGTAGATAATATATATACTGATAGAAACAAACCAGAAACTGAAATGATGTAGATAATTACAAAGTAAGGAGATCTAAGTCTAACAAATAGAAGCCACAGAAAGCTTACGTACTTTCCCAGAGACTATAATCCAGCAGGTCTTCTTATTATTGTGCTTTGCCACCTCTTCCAAGGTATAAACTTTGACATTAGAAGCCATCCTTGCCCCTAATACAGAGCTGGATCCCCCAAGAAATCAAAACATCAAATATAACTATAAAATAAAAACAATGAAAAAATTAGCCAGAAAGTTCATAGTTGGATTTGATAACAAAACATAAAAGGAAAAAAAATTATCTAACAACAAAGATTAGATGAAAATTTTCTTACACAGGATAGAGAAAGAAGACGCAGTTAGAGAGAAGATGAGAAGGTCTGAAATTGAATTATAGTTCTCGCCTAAGTAGAGCTGACTATTTAGAATCCAACCATCCACATGACCAGTGCTGGTGGCATTACTTAACAAACTACAAATGTAGTTTCTTTTCAAAAGTTCACGTTGACTATAAGTTCCATTACTATAAGTCTATAACACGAGCGAGCAAATCGTGATGGCTGAATAACGATGATCACTGAGTTGGTGCGCACACCTTGTAGTTGTCGGCGTTCACATCATGCGCTTCAATTAATCATTCCCTTTCCAAATCAACTCTATTGTTAGCTACCACGTTTTAGTTTTTACCTATTTGTTTCTATTTTTATTTTTTTTAATTCGATATTTTTGGGTGGAGAGATTTGACCGAATTTCTTTATTCAAAACACAATATACTAGTAGTACTACTAGTATATTGTGTTACAGGATTTTTAGCACCTAATGAAGTAATTATTTATTGTATAATATAAATTTATAAAATTTAAAATTTTAATGGCCTGTTTGGAAGTTTAGAAAGGGAGGAGAGTAAAGGAGAGTAGAGGGGAGTAGAGTAGTGGGGAGGAGAGTAGAGGGGAATGGTTCCCCTCCACCTTATTTGGATGTTTTTAAAATTAGTAAGGGGGAAGGGAGTAATTAGCACTTCCCCTTGTTTGGATGTTTTAAAAATTAGGATGGAGAGGAGAGGAAATGATTAAAATAGACAAATTTACCCCTATTTGAAAATGGACTTGCAACATTGGTCTATGAATAATTTGTTAGATTAAATAATTATGACTATAGCATGCAATATTTTTTTTTTTATAATTTTTTTATGTGAATTAAATAATCAACATTAATCTATGATTAAATATTTTTTCTACTTTTTTATTATACTAAAAACACCATCCTTAATTGATAATAATTAAAATAAGAAAAAAATGTTTAGTTTGTTTGTTTACTGAAAAAAATCAACAAAATGTTGAATTTTGAGTGTTTCTTTCATTTATTATTATTATTTTTACTTTTTTTTTTCTTAGTATGTGAATTTATATTGATTATATATTACACAAAGATCCACCGTGAAAAATGATACACTAGAAGTTTTTATTACCTCAGACATGTACTGTTTCAAAAACCTATAAATTGCTTATTATTTGACCATAGTGACTCTGTGCACAGGAGGCTCACAAAAAAGTGGCACACAAATTGCTTATTACCGATTTTTTTTTTTTTTTTTTTTTTTTAACGTTAGAAAACATTGTAGTTTTGTTAATGTGATAAGGTAATTTTTTTTTTTTTTTTTTTTTTTAACGTTAGAAAACATTGTAGTTTTGTTAATGTGATAAGGTAAATTAGGTAATTTACTTGGTCAAAAATTTATGTACTCTACTCCCCCTCTAAATCTCTCCAATTTAGGGAAATTAAAAATAAGGGGTTGGAAGTAGTTGAAACCCCTCCAAACCCTTCCAAACCTCTCCCCCTCCTTCCTTAAAAAATTTCCAAACAAGGTAATTGAACTACTCTCCCTCCCTCTACTCTACTGTCCTTCCTTTTTTAAACTCTCAAACAGGCCATAAGTGATAGTGTGTATATATAAAAGAATAAGGTCATACCTACAACTCAGAAAGTTAGGAATAGCACTTGTGGAAAGTTATTGATAAATTAATTAGGGAGAGAGAGAGAGAGAGAAAATAGAAAAAAATTATAATATAATATTTTTCTATCATTAATTTGGTTAACTGGTGTGACAAGTACTAAATGTTTAATAATAATATAGACAATTGACATTGTTTAACCATGTGATTTAATAGAAATCCATGGTCTAAATATGGTGTAATTCTTGTGAAGTTATACCAGGTATAACTTGAATTCATCTCATATATATATATATATATACATATACATAGCACAAAACTTAGGTATAGATATTTAGCCAAGTTCCTTAATTAACTCAAACACATAGATTGAATATAATTTTTCTTATAAAAAATAATATTATTTTTTATAGCGTTAATTGTGTTGCATTGGTCAATTCAGCCATGTGTTTGAATTTAAATAGAGAATCTAATGTAAAGTAGTAAACAACTATAACTAAATTTTATCCTATATTATTTTTTTCATATAAAGAGAATTGCTACGTCCACAACATTTTTACAACACTTTAAAACAAATCATAAATGATAAGTTATTATTAATTCTAATTCAAAACTATTATTAAAATTAATTTTCTACACACAAATAACAACTTATTATGTATAATTTATTATGAAATATTGTATAAAAAAAGAGTGTACATATGTTTCCTCTCATTTTTAGCATGCGACCACAAGCCCAAGCCCAAAGGCAAGCGCAAGCTACTTGAACCCCACAAAAAGGGCAAGCCCAAATTTTGTAATGCTAGTCAATGGAGGCAAGTAACCACCACCTATGGAAAGCAAGTGTTTAGCATTGAACCTACCAAAGTGAGGCTAAAATGGGTAACTAATTTTTTTTTTTTCTAACTATCTAGTTAGTTGTTAAGGTTTTGAAACTATATTTTTTACTAGCATCTCAAGTCTAAGAGACTCGATTTATGGCCTATATATCGAGTCTTTGAGGGTCGATTTTTATGTTTTAATCGGGTTTGAGTTGGCACTTTTTCCACGTGGTGTCCACGTGGAAATCGAGTATCTGAGACTCGATTTATAAGCCCATATATATATATATATATATATATCAGAGCAGCTCCCTGAAATCCTGCAAATTCCTTTCACAAACCAACAAGCTCAAATTTTTCAAAAGCATATGAAATAATTTTTGAACCTATGGCAGGAGAAATATCATCACATATCCTAGATTGAAACATAGAATGCTTAAATTTTAATTTATGACAATTAGGACGAATGTGACCGGAGACACCACAAAGTGACAAACAGGAACAAATTTAGGAACATCAGTATTCCTAATAGCAAATCTATTCTCATATTTTGGTTTTGCCTCAACAAAGAACAGTTTGGTTTAATATGACCAACAACACCACAACGGTGACAAGTAGGTACAAAAACAGATTAATTATGCTCTCCAACAGTAGGATTAGACTTAAGTTTAAAAACTTCAGCGTCTACATTAGAACTTTTACCTTTGTCTAACCTAGCACAATAAGCCTTTCTTTATTATTCCCTTAAAAGGAGGGATATAAACTTTTCAGTTTTAGGCTTAAGAGAAACAGAAACAATTCTGTTATCATCAGCAAGCTTGG
Source organism: Quercus suber (assembly GCF_002906115.3). Taxonomy (NCBI): domain Eukaryota; kingdom Viridiplantae; phylum Streptophyta; class Magnoliopsida; order Fagales; family Fagaceae; genus Quercus; species Quercus suber. The sequence goes on from NW_027069998.1 coordinate 252,891, forward strand.
TACTAATCAAATTTTCAAGTTTAGCTTTAGATTCAACTAACTCTTGTTCCAAGCTTTTCATCTTCTCATCTTAGAGGAAATTTGATTTCTCAAAAATTCATTCTTTTTATTAGACTCATCTAATCTCACAATCAAATCCTCTTTTCAAGATTAGCCAATTTTAACTCTTCCTTGAATTTCTTAGAAATTTTCAAAGATTTAGATAATTCCTTACGAAGAGTTTCAAAAGATCAAAAAAATCAACAGAAACAATAGTGTCCTTTTTATTCAAAACATCACAGCATAATAAATCAGCAGAAGCATGAGCAGAAATATGATAGAAAGACACTTCAAATTATCCATGACAACAGGGGTCAAGGATAGCTCTTAGATCAAAAGATCTACAACAAGAAGAGCTACCCGCTCTGATACCACTTGTTGGAAATTTAGACCCCTTAAACACACAGATTGCGTAGCCTAGATTAATTAGCCAAGTTGTTACTTAGTCAAATTAAGCAATTCTAGGTTAAAACAATCCAAACAATCATATCAAGAATATAAAGCAGCGGAAAATAAATAACACAAGATATGATCACCCAGGAAACCACACGGTAAAAACTTGGGGAGATTTGACCCACCGATCCTCAAGGCATAACAGAATTCACTATGAAAGAATTGAAGTTCTTACAGAAGGACTACAAGCTCCCCGCTCGACTTCCTAATGCTACCCACCAGTAAAACTTCCTGACACGACCACGCGCAGGCTCCGAATCCACGGACTACTTCTTTCTTGAATTCTTCAATCAGCTACAAGCTCCCCGCTTGCTTTTCTTTTAATCTTCAATGGCAGCAACCTTGTTGATCATCAAGATGTAGAAATATTCTACCTTGAAAACCCTAAGTTTATGTGAAGGAAAGCTCCTCTAAGATCTCACAAGAGATTCACATAAAGCAAATATGAGCAACAAAGACTTAGAGAGGTTTGGGTACAAAACCCTAAAAATAAAAGGAGGCACAAGAGGCACTCTAATTCTCTCTCAGAAGTCCAAAAACGTTCTAGGGTTTTCCTTATATATAGAAGTGTTTTACTTGAACCCCCCAAGACGTTTAAATAGAGTTTGGGCNAGCGAAAAAGAAATCAGCAGAAGAAAAAAAAAAAAAAGCCAAAGAAGAAGGAAAGAACCCAGGCCGCGCGAGCTCAGGCCGCACGGCGCTTGGGTCGCGCGAGCTCAGGCCACGCAGCCTGGGTCTTTCATCTTTCTCTGATCTGACTCATTCTCTCTCTCTGATTTGGTCTTTCATCTTTCTCTGATCTGGTCTTTCTCTCTCTCATCTCTAATCTGGTCTTTCTTTTTCTCTCTGATCTGATCTGATCCGGTGAGGTGAGGCCGTGCATGAGACATAAAATTTTTTTAAATTTTTTGCTTTGTAAATTAAGTCTTAGAGACTCGATTTCCACGTAGTCGCCACATGGAAAAAATGCCACATCAGACATGAATAACCCATGAAAATCGAGTCCCAAAAACTCGATTTATAGACCCTAAATCGAGTCTCTTAGACTCGAGATGCTAGTAAAAAATATAGTTTCAAAACCTTAACAACTAACTAGATAGTTAGGAAAAAAAATTAATTACCCATTTTCGCCCCAAAGTGAACCCTGCACGCACTAGGAGCCCACAACAACCAAGCTTAGGCAAAACAAACCCAATTCATGCCGCAAGTCAAAGAAGGGTTTGTATGGCAGAATGGAAAGTGATTTTGACAAGGTCTCAAGACGTTTAAATAGAGTTTGGGCTGAACTGGAACTCTGCAGAAAAATAAATCTGTACGTGGTTCGATCGATCGAGTCTAATTTTCGATCGATCGAGCCTTACAGATTTAGTCCAATAAATCTGCACTCACTCGATTCCAGTTTTACAAATAAACATACTTTGATCAAGCCTAAACAAGACTAAACAACCTGTTTTGATCATGGTTTGCCAACAATACAAATTAGAGTTCTAAATACATAAATTCCTAAATCTTTAGAACCTAACATTTTACAACGTGGAAATGCATCACAAGGGATTGGTAAATAAAACCTTCAATTCATTTGAAATACAGTATGTACCATGAGGGAGAGCATGATCCACATCTCAATCAAAAGCACATGGGAGGAAGAGTTGTAACATTTTGCAGTGACTTTTGACTTTTGCTTATTAGTGTTTATCTATTTTTATATTTGAAAATTATTTTTGTATTTTGTGTTAATTTCTTATTATGAGATATAGAATGAGTTTTGTAGGGGTATTGGACCCAAAAGCTCATTATCTGTATATATATTGGGCCTGGGGCCCAATCCCAGGACGAAAGATTGTCTAAAGATGAGAAAACATTGTCAAAGGGGTCCGAGTTAGTAAATGAAGAAATTAGTTTCGGTTATAAAGGCCTAGAAGGGTAGGCCAAGGATGAATGCCTCCTCGGCCAACCAAAGCCGAGGTCTGAAGAAGTGGTCTACTGTTTAGGGGAACATTTCAGGAAGTCCTGTAGGTACAAATAAGCATTATAGAAACCTAGGATAGGGGGGAGTCCTAAAATATCTAAGGAGAAGGCTGCTACTATCGCATTGAATGCTTTGCAACTAACTTTATGGTTATATTAATATGGAGAAGACCCCTAAACAGTGTTGCATTGGCTTCCCCAACGCACAGAAGGCTTGAAAGGATGTCCAATGGGACAAGCACTCAAGTAGTAGCTTGGATGATCAACAAGTGGAGAGACAAGATTGTCTAAAGAGAACTATATAATGGAAGAGACCCTCCACAGTGAAGGGATTGAAACTAAGAGAAAAACACTGTAGCATCAAAAACTGATTTTGTAATCAAACTTGAAAGAGATATATAAGAACCAATCTCCTCGAACTTTGCCGAGGACGATTTTCTTCATTTTAAACTTGTTTATCTTCATTCTTTTGTCTTCAAGATCTACCTTATTTGTTGTCTAATTCACTAAAACCCAGTTTTTTCAACCCACTCTCTACAAATTCATTGTTTTGGGCTTCTTGGGCCTGAGTCCATCTATCTTTTGGGCTATGGACTTAAATTTGGTCCTTACAAGTTAAATCATTCTTATTTAGGTTATATTTAATCTCTGCTTTAGTCAGAATAAAAAATAATAAACAAAATAATTTCTCAATACAAATTTTTTCTTAGTTATAGTCTAATTAAAAAAAATCAACAAACTCACAAATCTATATCTATATATATAATAATAGGTAAAATTGAGAGAAAATTCAATTGGATTTCAAATTGGAATTAAATTAGAGTCTAATTTTATGCCATGTGTTCCATCTAATCTAAGTATTTAAATTTTTGTGCCAAGTAAATTAATTCAATGTAAAAATTGAATTTCAATTAGAGTTTAATTTTGTGCCATGTGTCCCATCTAATCTTTTTATTTTGTATAACTAAAAACAATTCAAATATATATATATATATATATTAATAGCTAAAGTTAAGAGAAAATCCAATTAAATTCTAAACTGAAGTCTAATTTTGCGCCACGTGTCTCATCTAATTTTTAAATTTGTGTATCAAATGAATTATTAGGTGTAAAAATTAAAGAGTCTAAATTCAATTAGATTCTAAATTGAATTTTAATTGGAGTTCAGTTTTGCACATGTGTTCCATCTAATTTTTTGATTTTTGTGACAAGTAAATTATTGAATGCAAAAACCAAAGAGTCTAGATCTAATTAGATTCTAAATTATATATATGTAATTGTGATTGTTTTTAAATGTATCTGTGCATATGCACGAAATTACACACTAGTTAAATATAATAACCAAAACTCAAAATCAAAACATACAGAAAAGAGTTCTAAAATTGAGCATATAAAAAAATTAAAAACTTACATAAGAGAACCAAGAACTTAAATGGGTGTTCATTATTTTGCTTTTTTATAGTAAACTTCCTTTGGCATTATATCCTACACGCAAATTCAAAAGCAAAAAACATAAGTAAGATGAATTTATTAGATTAAAACATAAGCATAAATCGCATCTTAGGAAAAAAAAAAAAAAAAAACAACATGGGGTGTATTGTGTGGGATTTAATTATAGGGATGAATTTATTATTTGGAGTATAATTTAAATTTCTAATACTTAGATGATAAAGTTTTGGGAAAATTATAATAAACCTAACTGTAATTTGGCCCGTTTGCACCTTGCCTATCTGTGGTTTAAAACTTAACACTTAGCACGCTTGTGTTTAACTTTGTTTAGTTTCCATTACCTACCTCCATTAAAATCAGGGATAAAAATGTATTTTCTCTTCCCTTTATGTCTCTCTCCTCCAAAAACAAAAAATAACATAAAAAACACAAACAAACAAGATCAAAATGGGCTATTTCAAACCCAAGAATATGCATCTCTTAGAACATGGCTCAAATAAAAAAATTTCAAACCCATAACACAAGAACACAACATTTGTAAATATAGTTCAAAATGTTCAGTTACACACATCAGAAACTCTTTAAATCCTTTGAATCCATACCCAAAACCCCTCTCATTTTTCAAACCCAAATTGTAATAAAAAAAGTTTTAAAACCCAATCATAGATTAAACATAAAATAGAAACAAACCAAAGAGAGAATTTCAAAAAAAAAAAAAAATGAAACCCACAACCCAAAAGCTTAAATTATGAAGCTTTTAGGAAAGAACCTCATCTTTCTCTCTAATGAGACGATCCTTGCTCTCTTTGTACAAAACGTAATGCCACCTTTGCACCCTAGCATACAAGAATGGCAGCAACACTTTGGCTGCCACTCCAGTCATCGATGCAATCGACCAAAACGCCCTGGCACATGTTGTATAATTCCAAACTCTACGAGCCACCTTGGAGACTGATGACTTGCATAATTTGGCATAATTTATCACTTCTCAACTTTAAGCTTTAGTCTAATTTTTTTTTTTTTTTTTTGTTGATTTTAGACTTCATTATTGTTATTTAAATTTTATTTCAGATTTGAAGGAAATAAAGATTTAACCAAATGAAAGAGAACTGAAACAGAGGGCTGAAGAAAGCAAGGTTTTGGGCTGAAAAAGTGCAACATGTTTGAGAAAGAAGAGTGGGCTGATTAAGTGAAACAGGGGCTGAAAGGAGCAACGTTTTTGGGCTGAAAAGAGCACCACGTCTAAAGCAGAAAAGGNATGCTTTGCAACTTACTTTCTGGTTGTATTAATATGGAGAAGACCCTTAAACAGTGCTGCATTGGCTTCCCCAACGCACAGAAGGCTTGAAAGGATGTCCGATGGGACAAGCACTCAAGTAGTAGCTTGGATGATCAACAAGTGAGAGACAAGATTGTCTAAAGAGAACTATATAATGGAAGTGACCCTCCACAGTGAAGGGATTGAAACTAAGAGAAAAACACTGTAGCATCAAAAACTGATTTTGTAATCAAACTTGAAAAGATATATAAGAACCAATTTCCTCGAACTTTACTGAGGACGATTTTCTTCATTTTAAACTTGTTTATCTTCATTCTTTTGTCTTCAAGATCTACCTTATTTGTTGTCTAATTCACTAAAACCCAGTTTTTTCAACCCACTCTCTACAAATTCATTGTTTTGGGCTTCTTGGGCCTGAGTCCATCTATCTTTTGGCTATGGACTTAAATTTGGTCCTTACAAGTTAAATCATTCTTATTTAGGTTATATTTAATCTCTGCTTTAGTCAGAATAAAAAATAATAAACAAAATAATTTCTCAATACAAATTTTTTCTTAGTTATAGTCTAATTAAAAAAAATCAACAAACTCACAAATCTATATCTATATATATAATAATAGGTAAAATTGAGAGAAAATTCAATTGGATTTCAAATTGAAATTAAATTAGAGTCTAATTTTATGCCATGTGTTCCATCTAATCTAAGTTTTTAAATTTTTGTGCCAAGTGAATTAATTCAATGTAAAAATTGAATTTCAATTAGAGTTTAATTTTGTGCCATGTGTCCCATCTAATCTTTTTTTTTTTTTTTTTTTTTGTGTCAAATGAGTTAATTTAGTATAAAAAAATGAGGAGTCCAATATAAGTAAATCATAAAAAAATATAATTTTGACCGATTTTATATTTATAAGCTTTTTTTTTTTTTTTGTATAACTAAAAACAATTCAAATATATATATATATATATATTAATAGCTAAAGTTAAGAGAAAATCCAATTAAATTCTAAATTGAGGTCTAATTTTGCGCCACGTGTCTCGTTTAATTTTTAAATTTGTGTATCAAGTGAATTATTAGGTGCAAAAATTAAAGAGTCAAATTCAATTAGATTCTAAATTGAATTTTAATTGGAGTTCAGTTTTGCACATGTGTTCCATCTAATTTTTTGATTTTTGTGGCAAGTAAATTATTGAATGCAAAAACCAAAGAGTCTAGATCTAATTAGATTCTAAATTTATATATGTAATTGTGATTGTTTTTAAATGTATCTGTGCATATGCACGAAATTACACACTAGTTAAATATAATAACCAAAACTCAAAATCAAAACATACAGAAAAGAGTTCTAAAATTGAGCATATAAAAAAATTAAAAACTTACATAAGAGAACCAAGAACTTAAATAGGTGTTCATTATTTTGCTTTTTTATAGTAAACTTCCTTTGGCATTATATCCTACACGCAAATTCAAAAGCAAAAAACATAAGTAAGATGAATTTATTAGATTAAAACATAAGCATAAATTGCATCTTGGGAAAAAAAGAAAAAAAAAAAAAAATACAACAACGTGGGGTGTATTGTGTGGGATTTAATTATAGGGATGAATTTATTATTTGGAGTATAATTTAAATTTCTAATACTTAGATGATAAATTTTTGGGAAAATTATAATAAATCTAACTGTGATTTGGCCCGTTTGCACCTTCCTACCTGTGGTTTAAAACTTAACACTTAGCACGCTGTGTTTAACTCTGTTTAGTTTCCATTACCCACCTCCATTAAAATCAGGATAAAAATGTATTTTCTCTTTCCTTTATGTCTCTCTCCTCCAAAAACAAAAAATAACATAAAAAACACAAACAAACAAGATCAAAATGGGCTATTTCAAACCCAAGAATATGCATCTCTTAGAACATGGCTCAAATAAAAAAATTTCAAACCCATAACACAAGAACACAACATTTGTAAATATAGTTCAAAATGTTCAGTTACACACATCAGAAACCTTTAAATCCTTTGAATCCATACCCAAAACCCCTCTCATTTTTCAAACCCAAATTGTAATAAAAAAAGTTTGAAACCCAATCATAGATTAAACATAAAATAGAAACAAACCAAAGAGAGAATTTCAAAAAAAAAAAAAAAAAATGAAACCCACAACCCAAAAGCTTAAATTATGAAGCTTTTAGGAAAGAACCTCATCTTTCTCTCTAATGAGACGATCCTTTGCTCTCTTTGTACAAAACGTAACGCCACCTTTGCACCCTAGCATACAAGAATGGCAGCAACACTGTGGCTGCTACTCCAGTCATCGATGCAATCGACCAAAACCCCCTAGCACATGTTGTATAATTCCAAACTCTACGAGCCACCTTGGAGACCCCAGCTCTCAGAATCTCCAAACTCAATTTCAAACCCTCCTTATCTTATTAGCCACTTGGGGCTGTGACAACCTTCCTTTTTCCTCATCACCTTCAGAATTGGATGACACTGATGATAAGGAACTTGATTTTGGATCTGGGTTTTGAGTGGCTTTAAGTTCAAGATCCAATACTAGAGGTACTTCTTGTTGTAGGCCTTCATGGTGGATTGGAGGGTAAATGGAACGCGTTATCGTTAAGGTTGTTATTGTCTCTAGTAACTACCATATCTTGTTCCAAATTGTGGGAGGGAGCTTGGGAAATAGGGATTGGATTTGCTCCCATTCGTCCAAGGATTCAAGAACCTCAGAAGTTTAAAAAAAAAAAAAATGAAAACCATGAAGTAAAGATAGTAGTGGTCGATTGGGTTTTCACTATGGTGGCTAATCGGCCTCGTCAACGCCACCATCGAAGAGAGAGAGAGAGATCAGCTAATTTACTCAGATCAACAACCCAGATTGACTTTTAGTGTAGTGGAACAAAGGGATAAATCTGAGTTTGAGAGAGAGAGAGAGAGAGAGAGAGAGAGAGAGAGAGAGAGAGAGAGAGGGAGAGAGAGATGATGGGAGTGAGTGAGCGAGAGATGATGAGAGTTTGAGAGAGGGAAATGATGAAGTAAATGAATTGGTCTGTCAATTTGATCTTGTTTTGACACACAACTTGTTTTCTTTGCAAAATTCCCTCTTTGATCTTGTTTGTTTGTGTTTTTTATGTTATTTTTTGTTTTTGGAGTGAAGAGACATAAAAGGGAAGAGAAAATACATTTTTACCCTTGATTTTAATGGAGGTGGGTAACAAAGACTAAACAAAGTTAAGCACAAGTAGGCAAAGTGTTAAATTTTAAACCATGGGTAGAGAAGGTGTAAATGGGCTAAACACAAGTGGGTTTACTGTAATTTGCCCTAAAATTTTATCTAAATTAAATTATTTTGTTAAATCTTATCCCTTAGTCAAGAGTTTTATAACTTAATATCCTAATAAAATATTAATTTAATAAGATGCAACTTGAGGGGGGAAAGAAAACACAAACAAACAAACAAACAAAAACAAAAACAAAAATGTGAGTTGTGTGGGATTAGGTTTAGAAAAACTTTGATGATAGACTTTTAGTTTTATTTAAATTAAAAATTTGTTAAATGTTATCCCTTAATTTGAGGGAATATATCATAACAAATAATATAAAATTAACTTATTAATTAGTTGTTCTTAAAATGTTAATAATAGACTTTTAGTTGGAGTAGAAATCAAAATGTTTTTTTTTTTAAAGAAAGAAAACGTGGATTGTTGTTGTGGGGTACAAAAATTTAATAAGGTGATAATGCCACGTGTCATACCCAAGGCCGAGGAGGCCAGTATAGTTCCGAGGAGCCCATACGCTTTGACTGTAAAGCCGGAAAGGCAAGCCATAGCCACATCAAGGGCACATTACTAGAGGGGGGCCACACTATAGAGGAAGAGCTTCGGAAAGGGGGTTAGCCCTGACGTGATTGGAGGGATGGTAGCTGCCACCACATTTATTGCACCTCACCAAACCCTCTGACCGCATTTATATGGAGAAGACTCCTGAATAATGTTGTCTTGGTTGTCGCAACTCACAAAAGACTAGAGAAGGCATCTAATCGAACAAGTACTTAAGTAGTGGCCTACATAATCAACAAATAGAGGGCCAGGATCAACAAAATGAGCCTGTATAATGTGAGAGATCCTCCAGGGCTAGGGGGATCGGGAAATTGGTAGAGAAAACATTATAGCAACAAGAACTGAAATTTTATCCAAGTCTAAAAGAAATATATTCAAGGACCACTCTCCTCGAATTTTACCGAGGAAGGCTTTCTTTGCATAAAGTTTGTCTTTCTTTACTCTCGTACTACCTTTAATCCACTATGCGTGTTGTTCAATCCATTGAAACCTAGTTATAAAGCCCACTTTTTACAAATTCATTATGTAGGGCTTTTTGAGCCTGAATCCTCCTACCTTTTGGGCTCAGAAACCAAAACACCACCTTTATAATTGTCTAGGATTTAAGTTTATAATTTTTGTTAATAGACTTTTAGTTTGAATAGAATTTAAATTTATTGGAGTTTAAATGTTTAAAATTAATTTACTAATTAGTTGTTCTTAAAATATTGATAATAGACTTTTAGTTGGAGTAGAAGTCAAAATGTGGGTTTTTTTTAAGAAAGAAAACGTGGGTTGTTGTTTGGGATTTATGTTTAGAATTGTTTTTTTTATAATAATAGACTTTTAGTTTGAATAGAATTTAAATTTGTTGAAATTTAAATGATAAATTTTTATCTAAATTAAATAGTTGTTAAATATTATCACTTAATTTGAGGAAATATATCCTAACAAATGATATAAAATTAATTTTCTAATTAGTGAGAATAGCCATTTGATGTAACCACGACCTCTAAACCCAAATTTTATTATATAGTATATGATATGATATTGTTTATTGTTTGGATTTTGGATTTTGTGTTTGCTTGTAGGCTGGTAGTGGTAGGATAAAACTTGATTGTGCATTTTGCAAGAGTGTTGGACCCACTTCCCCTTTGTTTTTAGCAAAAGCTTAGACTAGTGGTTGTCCAATCAACTTAGGGCAATTATTTTAGGTGTAAAGAAAGGACACCCACAACATAAATTCTCTACATTTTACTTAAAATACTTTATCACATCTATGACATTTGTTCTTACATATTTTTATTTCATATCTTACCTAAAAATCATTGTAGAGGTTTTTAAGAGATAATAGGTATGACTTATGATATAAATTGATGGATCATAATCTTTTTTCTATTAAATAATATTGATGAGCTGCACACAAAATCCTACCTCTAACTTTAATGATCCAAGTCTCCTATGAAAGGGAAAAACAATCCTAAATTCATTGTAAAGATGACCATTTTAGCATTGGATTGAACAAACAAAAGCCAAATCTGACCCAAATGGGTGACCATGTGCCTTTTTTGTGAGGTTGCAAAACCATAACTTAATTACAAGCTTATATGTATCTGTGGGTGTAAGGTTGAAATTTATCAACCATCTTGTTGACTTTATTCCGTGCCAATTTGCTTGTAATTTAGCACTTAATAACCCTATATTTAGGTGGAATTATTGTAAGGGTAGTGTGTGAGAAGATGTGAAGAAAAGCTCAAGTATGTGCAAAGAAGCAGAGCTTCGCGACTAGGACTAGCGGGTGGCTTGCGGCTACAAGCCACCAAATGCAAGCACGTGAGATACACACAAGGAAGCTGAAGGATCGCACCAGCTGGTGCACTACAGGACAAAAGTCCCAGGCTGGCCAGGCCGTTACGCCGCGACTTGAACTCGCGACTTGGACAAGCCGCGAGACCAAGCCGCCAATTTACCCTATTTGGCAAAAACTATCTCTTCGTATTCCTTTCTCACCCCACTATATATAGACCCTTATACCCATGATTTTAAGAGAGCTTCCAGAGAGAATTTTGTGACAGAAACTTTAGAGAAAAACAAGATTGCCTCATCTCCAATCTTTACCTTAGAGACTCTACAAATTCCTCTACTCTCTTCCTCTCCATTGTCACATCCTTGAGAGGCCATTGACCAAATTCTTATCTCACCACACCCACATCTGTGAGAAGGTTCATTTGGTGCTAAGGGAAGCAGTTTGGAAGGAACCAATACACATTGGTTGATGCTATGGTATAGTAGCAAAATCTAAGAAGCTAAAGAAGAAATAGGTTCAGCGTAACCTCATTGGAGCAAGAAACTTGGAGGGCTTAGGTACTTGGGTAGATTAGGCTTGGAGAGTCTTCTGCTGTTCATGTATCCCAACTATATTCTTTAATGGATTATTTACCGCTTGGAGGGCGGCAGAGAAGTTTTACGCCAAGGGCTTCGGTTTCCTCTTCAATAACACATCGCGTGTTGTCCGTGTGTTTGCATTTTCCTTCCTTTATCTCTACCTTATATTTACTGCTGTGGATGTATTTATATTTGGCTTAGATTTGTTATCAATTCTGTGATTGGCTTATATTCATGTTCCGCACATTAATTGTTTGATTATAAGTTTAAATTGATATTTTATAATTTGGGGTCCAAACGTTCAAGGGTGTTTTATACACATATTGAACTTTCAGTGGGGTTAGAAAATAGCCCAGAAAAAGACCCTCTCTCTCTCTCTCTCTCTCTCTCTCTCTCTCTCTCTCTCTGTGGTTTGAGGGTTTCATCTCAAAACCTCAAGTCTCGTTTATCAATAAACATGTTTATCTCAAAATAACTTTATTTTTTTTCATCAATTAGAGTATGAGATTGTTAAGGTTGTGGTGATTAATTTATTTTTAAAACATGTGGGATGAAAGGGCATTCCAACACATCCGAAAACCCAACCCACCCAAGAAACCCAACTTGATCCAAGCCGCCTAACTCGATTGCTCCGGTGCTCAATGGTGGGTCACTTCCTCTAGAAACCAACGTCGGCGAATCAATTGTGGATCTTGATAACGCTTTAAAATGTATATTTATTTGGACATTATCTCCTTATTATTATGCTTAATTTGTATAATCAAGCTATGATTTGAATTAGTCCCTATTATTTATATTTACATAATGTCTTGAATAAAATTCCATTTATCATGTAATTTTATAGTTTCTAGATAATCATGTAAAATATGAGCTTATAAGAGTTTGTGGAAGAATGGAGGCTAAATTAGAATTAAACAGTAGCTAAAAGACCATGCTAAAATATCTAAGGAAATGCAGCTAGAGTGCTTGGGTCATTTACCATGTTTAGAAGTTTCAAATTAAGAAAAGAAAACAAAGACCCATAATTTGAAAAGGAAAAAAAAAAAAATCATATTTGAGCACTGATCAATATTTTGGGCATATCTCTTTTCTCAAAAGTCTAATTGACTCAAGGCTAGATGGGCTGGAACCTTGACTTATATATCTACAACTTTCTAGTTTTGAGTTTTTTGAAATTCACACTTGAAAAGGCCAAAATTAATTCACAAGTTGTTGCTGAAAATCTAAACGAAAATTAAATAGTCAAAAGTTTTATTTTCTTTGTACACTTTTATGTTAGGGTTTTGAAGGAGGGCCATGAAGAAATAATTTTGCAGAGAAAAACTTGTATTTTATTATTCTCTCATGGCAACCTAAGCTCTCAACTAGGGCTAGGGGTTAAGTTTCTTCTATATGGTATGATAATTCATTGTGATTCTTTCTAAGATTTGAGACAACAACATATTTGATTGTTCAATTAGATTTCTTTTGACGTATTAGTTCTTCCATGCTTTCAATAAGTTCAATCACGATTTTCTTATTGTTTAGATGAATTTCTAATAGTTTCAAATAGAAATCAAGTTTTAAAATGAATGGGTTTTTCTGAAAACTATTCTAACCGCATTATTAATCTAGGTTATCATGCTTTCTTGAATTGTCTTAGTTCAATCGAATCACAGGTTTTTTTTATTGTCTAAGAAAAATCAATTATGAAATACATATTTTCTTAGATCACAAAGAATGTCATATTGATTTAAGGAAAAACCCCGATGCCCTATTTAATTACATTGTCTTTGAATTTACCCTGCTCCTTATGGTTCAACCTTGGTACTCTAAGAATTATATTACTATGATCTCCTACACTTAGGAATGACTATGAGCAAGCAGATCTCCACCCCTAAAACCCGGAAAACCCAAACCAATCGACTATACAAGAGTTTCCTGGTGAGATTCAACCATTTTGGATGAGATCTCAACTAGATCTAGATAGATTTCCAACAAATATTGTGAGATTTCCTCCTGATCCAGTGGAAATCTAACTGAATTCAGTGGGATATTGCAAGATCTCACCAATTTTTCGCTAATTTTTGTGTTATTTCTTCGAATTTCTCCTCTATGACATCGATCGCCACCCGTTGAAGGCCCGGTCTGATCAATCTCTTCAGTTGACGATGGGTTGAGATATCCTCCACACAATCAGATCGAGTTGGGTACAGGTTGAACCTAAACCCGATTTGATCCGACCCATGGAAAACCCTACGGATGAGTCGTGGTGACATGTTTTTCAATTTGCTAATAGTATTTGGCTTTTATTTATGAAACCCTTGAACTAAGATTGGTTCTTGCTACTTGGTTTCAATTTGCTAATATTAATTTTGTGAAGCCTTACACCAAACCACTTCATCCTCTAGGGAACCTTGGTTTTGGATTAGAGATTTAATACTGTACTATCCCAAATTGACAAAAGAGATGGGAGTACTCTAGCAACATCTTCCACTGATGGATTCACCTTTCTTATTAATCATCATAGCTTCATAGACCTTGATTTCTCAAAAAATCCTTTTGCATGGTCCATTAAAAGATATGTATTGCAATAATTTCATGGTTTGAATCCTTTACAGATATTCATTTGCTATGCCAATGATAACTAAATCTTACCTATCACAACAACAGTAATTTGAGAGAAGCGAATTGAGTAACCCTGGTTAGCTTTGTATTAACTAGTTTATTTGAAAAAATTTAGCCTTTTTATTTTTTTAGGTAGTTACAATATGCTACAACCTTGCACCTCGAACTCTTTCCTTCCTAGAACCCAAGAGTCAGTTAAAAAAGAAGTAAAAACCAAGACCAAAAATCTAATTGGGTAGCCTAAGTGGCCAAAGATATACCTACCACTAGGGCTGTCCATGGGTCAGGCTGGGTCGGTTTGTGCCCAACCTAGACTCGACCCGAATAATTCGGGTGGAAGAAAACGTAACTCGAAACCGACTCAAAAGATCTAATAAAATCTGCCAGTTCAGGTCTCATCAGTTTTGAGTTGCATCGGGTCAGTCTCGGGTTTTATCATCGGAGTCGATATTTGGCCAATTCTGTTGAGATTCAGCCGATATTTGGCCCATTTTGTTGAGATCTGGCCAAACCTGTCGATATCTAGCTGGACTCGACGAGATGGCCCAGATTTCATTGGATAATGACAAGATCTCACTGAATCTCGAAGGATTTGGACTTAATCTCGACGAGATCTCACCGGATCTAGTTTGAAATGCTTGAAGAATCGCCGAAAACAATAAATCTTACGGGCAAATCAGGTTTCACAGGTTTTGAGAAAGGAAACTCGCAACCAACCCGCCGATGTCGGGTTTAGAAAGCTCCAGACCCACGTCCAACCACCGAAGTTGTTAGATTAGGTGGCGGCGGGTTGAGTACAAGTGGATTGGGCGGGTGGGTGGGCCGCTTAGACACCCCTACCCACCACACCATGGGTCAGGCTGGGTCGGTTTGTGCCCAACCTAGACTCGACCCGAATAATTCGGGTGGAAGAAAACGTAACTCGAAACCGACTCAAAAGATCTAATAAAATCTGCCAGTTCAGGTCTCATCAGTTTTGAGTTGCATCGGGTCAGTCTCGGGTTTTATCATCGGAGTCGATATTTGGCCAATTCTGTTGAGATTCAGCCGATATTTGGCCCATTTTGTTGAGATCTGGCCAAACCTGTCGATATCTAGCTGGACTCGACGAGATGGCCCAGATTTCATTGGATAATGACAAGATCTCACTGAATCTCGAAGGATTTGGACTTAATCTCGACGAGATCTCACCGGATCTAGTTTGAAATGCTTGAAGAATCGCCGAAAACAATAAATCTTACGGGCAAATCAGGTTTCACAGGTTTTGAGAAAGGAAACTCGCAACCAACCCGCCGATGTCGGGTTTAGAAAGCTCCAGACCCACGTCCAACCACCGAAGTTGTTAGATTAGGTGGCGGCGGGTTGAGTACAAGTGGATTGGGCGGGTGGGTGGGCCGCTTAGACACCCCTACCCACCACAAGGTCAAGATACCGACAGGTAGCTAAAGAGCCATTGGGACTCTTGGTTTGTTGTTATTTATCACATAATAAAAAATTAAGTCAAGACACTTTCAAGAATTAGTACCATTTTCATTCTATTTGTAGGCTTGTAGCATTAAAGTCCAATCCCACGTACTTAACATGATGCATCCAAATGCCAAAACATAAACCATTGTAGTCTGTCAACTACGAAACAAATCAAACTTCAATCATACACTAAAGCCAAAACATTGGAGGAACCTTACAAAACAGAATCACATGGTCCAGTAGTTCATAAACCAGAAAACCTAATTAATATTGTCCTTGAAAAGTTATTTTATAACAATAAAACCCAAAAAAAAAAACACATTTCTAGGAGACCAGGCCATTATTCAGATGAAATTTCAGACTGTAGCACCTGCAACAACAAGAGGGAAAAATTATCAACAAAGCCCATGCACCTCTCTATTTCCAAAAATATATGCAGTTACATGATATATCATGATGTTAATGGTGATTCTAATCATGATTAAATGGATCACAGGACAAACAGATAATGGGTTTCGTTCCTACTAGTGCATCGAGCTGTGGCAGACATAGCAGGCCCATTAAAGAGAAATCGTGGGCCGAAGTAAAATTCGAATAAAATACAACCAAAAAAAAAAAAAAAAAAACACATTTCTAGGAGACCAGGCCATTATCCAGATGAAATTTCAGACTGTAGCACCTGCAACAACAAGAGGGAAAAATGATCAACAAAGCCCATGCACCTCTCTATTTCCAAAAATATATGCAGTTACATGATATATCATGATGTTAATGGTGATTCTAATCATGATTAAATGGATCACAGGAGAAACAGATAATGGGTTTCGTTCCCACTAGTGCATCGAGCTGTGGCAGACATAGCAGGCCCATTAAAGAGAAATCGTGGGCCGAAGTAAAATTCGAATAAAATACAACCACCATTGGATTATAAACATATCAAAGAATGATTGAAATTCATCAAAAATCAAAGAATGATTGGAATGTCATTATATTGATACCTTCCTGGTTGGATTTATCTTTCGAATTGTATTGTAGAAGGGACCCGTTACCAGTAGATGGTTTAATCATATTGATGATGACAGTGAGGATGGCTTCTTTTTTGTGTGCCCACCTTGACCTTCTCATGCAAATTGCATAACACTTAAAAGAGTATGTACAAGTAGAACAGGTTAATGAGCTCCTATAGTACAAGAAGAAGGGTGAAAAAGTAGGAATGGCAATGGGGCGGGATGGGTCCAAAGGATGGGGACTTCGCCCCCGCCCTGCATGGTTTTGTCTTATCCCATTTCTACCCCACCCCGCATGACAGGAAAAATTTTCTTGCCCCATCCCCGCCTCTTGAGGCCCCGCGAAGCCTCACCCCATCCCATAAAACTCTACTTCTTATTAATTTGCCCACAGCTAATACAATTGTTTTTAATAAAACTTGTTTCGTTAATAAAAATATACTTGAAATTACAAATAAATTTATTCTATCAAATCAAACTAATTTTTAGCAAAAATTGAATAATATTATTAAAATGTTTAACAGGGCAATATCACACAAAAAAAAAAATCTCAAAATAGAAAATCAATGATTAAATAGTATATAAATTTGTTTTTAATAAAGACAAAAGAAAATGTTAAAATTGATACCTTATTTCCAACCTTGTTAGAGAAAAAAAAAATCCAGAAAGTCTTGTTGAGTAAAATAAAATAAGTTGATGATATTTTTTTAAATAGAAGGGTTTTAGGTATGAAAAATTTACAATTTAGCCTTTATCAATGCAGGGCGGGATAGGACAGGTTGAGTCTAAAAAGTATAAACTCATTCCCGTCCTGCTCCGTAGTGCGAGGCTAAAATCTTGCCCCATCCCGGCCCCATTTCCTTTGCGGAGCGGGGAAAACCCGTGTAGGGCGAAGTAAGGAGGGGCAGAGAAAAATTGTCATCCCTATGAAAAAGGCTAGAGTATAGAATGTGAAATTACAAGGGGCTTGCATTCTTTTCATTTTTGGACATAAAAGCTAAAGTTCCATACCTGGGTCAATCTGTAAATAATTGATGAGCAATGCTAAGTTCACAAAAAATATTTACATTTTTTCTCCCACAGTTTGTTAAAGTGTCAAGTTATAATTGTTGTAATCAATTTCACACGGACCAATTCCACTATATCATTTCAATAGTTATGAAATTTTTTTATACCTTTAGAGTTACTGATAAATGGTATGCGAAAAACGGAACCTTTTGCAGCCAACCAGACCAAAAGAAACGACTAGACATAGAAATGTAGCATTTTGTTCATGAATTTAGCCATTAAATTTTGCAATAGGTACCATTTAGACTAGATGATGGCAAGACTAGGGGACATGTGATTTGTTTTCTCCTTTTTCCCCCTCTTTTCCATTTGGGAATTGAAGATCTAAGGACATCGAATTTTCTCTTCTTTCCCCAGATGTTATGACATTCGGAAACGGGACATGGCCATGTTAGTACTTTATCCCAATGATTGGGTGTTCAAGATTGACATCGAATCACAATTATTGAAGGACACTTTGCACTACAATGAAAATTTAGTTGACATTTTAATTACCTGCTCTCAGTTAACCATGCTACACAATTTGTAAATTGAAAATAAAAAAAAATAAAAATAAAAAATTGCGAATGAAATATGGGGGAAAAAAACAAAATTGGGGTTCTCAATAAATTGAGAAGAATACCTTGAGTTGGAAGTAGAGTGACTGATTCAGAGACTCCATGTTCATCATTGGTGATAACTCCTGTTTCCCCAGGCGTCTGACTTTCTGATTTGTGTATCTTGACTTCAAACTCTGGATGGATCTTCCTCTTCAACATTTTCCTCATAAGCTATAGCATTACAAAAAAGTTAACTAATTCGTTGACCTTAGCTAACTCCATTAAAGGCCTCTAAGATTAATACTGTACTACCTTATGGCTACCTAATTAAAACAAACAAGTAGCAATTATTTAATACTAGCAAAATAAAATGTCCTCATACCTAGGACAATAAAATGCAAATCATGTTATAACCCTCAATGATTTAGGCATTTAATGACTATAGAACCATCAAGAATTTTATAGTTTTATGGCATTACCCAGTTTCCCTTACGAGGAGAATCAATGTTCAAATCACTATTCCCCTCCCCTACTTGTTATAATAATTTTAAAAACAAAAAAGGACTATGGTATTAGAATGACACTCACAAAACACAAATGGGTGAATTTAAAGATTCAAAATGGTGCATGAGGGTGACTAAAAGTAGTAGAGGTGTAGAGAAAATAATATTACTCACTCGTTGCAGATTTTTTATTGGACTTGAGTCCTCTTTAGCTCCTTTGACACGTGGAATAAACTTCTTGGCAAAAGAGAGACCATTCTTGGTTCGAAGCACTGTTTTTTTACCAGAATTTGGGAAGAAGTGGTCGGGATCAAGCTTCTCTTTCACATCAGCATCAGCCAAGAAAAGGTCGGCCAGTGTTATTCTTTCTCCCTTCTTTTTCTTTTCCTCTCCCTCCCTGTTGTCCAATTCATCATATTCTGGAGGAGTTAGAGGAACACCATCAACAGTCATAATCACATCAGGTTTACAAACATTAATGTCATGGTCAAAGTTTGATTCCAAATCCTCAAAATTGTGTTCAAATGTTGTGAACATCAATGGATTCAGCTCTTCATGTTGGGCATTTTCGTCGCTGTCATCGCCATCCCCGTCATCATCATTGGAATATTGTCCAACTTCAGCCTCCTCATTATCCTCATCCTCTTCCTCACTTTCCAAAACCAAATATTCCTTTTGTTGGTTAAAGGGTTTTAAAGGATCAAACCCAAACGTTCCAATGGTTAGAATGCCATCCCTCCAACCATCAAGCACTTCAGCAAGGGCCACTTGTTTCAGTAACGCTTGCTTGTCACTGTTATTAGTAGTTGATTCAGTTGTTTTCACGTTTCGAGCAAGCCCATCTGTGCAAAAAAACAAAATGTAAATAGAAGATACATATACATAGATCATACAAGCTTTATTTGTGTCAAAATTTTAGCAACAAACGTAGCATAAAAGCCAATAGTGTACTTGACAAGAATGGCTGAAAAAGAATATATAAAATTAATGCATGGAATATTTGGTTTTTTAAGTAGAAATTCATAAAAACCAAAGTGACAAAAATCAAACCCTTGAGGACAGTGTGATGAAACCTCTTGTGTACCCAGTTGAAGATCTGCCACAGGAAAGAAAATAAAAAAGTGTGCTCGTAAGAACATGTGAAATACATATAGACATAGTCTAGAAAAACAATGTGCATGCTTCTTATTACCTTCATTTTTTTTTTCTTCTTCTCTCTGCAAGTTGGTGAGTGAGTAGTCTGCAGGTACAAAGGAAATGTCAAAGTGATTGAAGGAAGGGAGTATTGGGAATGCCTAAAAGAAAGGGGCCAACTGTATGGGGATAATCAGGGGAAGACACGTGTCCAGGGAGCGTGGGGCCTAGGATTTAGCCATGTTTGTGGTGCATGGCCTGTTTGACGAGCCACCATGTTGGGTCTCTCTGGCTTGATCGATGTGCCGAAATTCTCGATATGATGTGCTTACTGCTTTACTGCTTACTGCTTTTCTCCTATGTTGCATGCTCTATTTATTACTACACCAGCTAATGACATTCCAATTTTGCATTAAAATTTTTAGAAAATTGTTAGTTTATATTATACTAGCAATGTTGTAAACTTATACTGTAAACACACAAAATGTGACAAATATTGTACACATTTGCAAAAAGTTTTCAATAAGTTTACATTGTTAATATAATGAAAATCTTTAAATTCTCCAAAAAAATTTATGTTAAATTACACTTTCTAAGTTTTTTTTTTTTTTTTTAAAAAATAAAAGAAGTGATATCCTAATCTTTGGTCAGCTATTCCACTTCTTACAAATAAAACACGCTAAAAACCCCAATAATTAATAGTGTGGTAGATGAAATGAAATTTAGGATCTTTAGGTTTATATACGACACATCTTTTAAGTCCATTAAACCCAACACCTGAGTGTTCTTGAAATGACTAACTCTCTAAGTTGATCTGTTTTCATTTTTATTTTTATAGGTTTAATTTTTTCAATCAAGTCCTTCAACTTCCATCCTATTTTCAATATAGCATTTTTGTCTAACTCCATCCAAATCTCGTCTGGAGGAATATTCGAATCCTGGTTCTCACATCAGTTTATCTTTTGGTTGGATTATAATTATTTTGATCCATTCGAATATTGAATTGGTGTTCATATCAAAGAACCTGATTAACCATGGTGAATAACACCAAATGATTCTTGTTATTGGGCAACGAATAAATATGTTAGAGATATATTAAGCCAAACTTCATAATTTTACTTTAAGTCTATTAACCATAGTTAATATGTGGTTAGTTTAATGATTAGACTCCTATAAATTATCATATTGAGTTCATTTTGTAATATAGGATTTGAACGTGAATTGTTAGACTAAACCACATAATTTCTCTGTGTTCTTTTTATGCTTCCATTTTTGTTTCCACATCTATTTTCTATCACCTCCAATTTATTTATTTTTTTAGACAAACGAGAATATCCAAACCTATTTGAGTATCTAAATATTCCCTCAAGTGTAGATAGTTTCCTTGTCCCACACACACACAAGGTTATATCATGGAAAAATCCCTTGGAGGTCTCTAAAATACTAGCAAGAGCTTTCAAACCCATAATTTCACGAATATAATAAGGCCTTAGGAACCATTAAGCCAATCCCTTAGAGTAGGGACGAAGCCAAACTTTGAACTCATATTTGCAAATGCAATCCAAAATCACACTACAATACATAAACTAATACCAATTTCATTGTTGGTGATTTTTCAAGATTTAATTATTTTAGGATTATCAAAAATTAGGACGTCAACACTAGAGGTTAGCAACACTAAATCATCATTATTAGTTTATGAATTATTTATAACTTTCCTTTGAATAATGCTAGGGACACCCAAATCCACAACATTCCACACGAAATTAATCCCAAACAAAAATCCAAATAAACATGCCAGCATAACATAACAAATTTAATGTTAATAATTTATTGATAATAAAGTCCCAACAATATTAATATTAACAATTCATTACAAAACATTAAGTAAACAACTTTTCTATTGTCCTAAGACCACAAAAGTCAAACAAACAACCAATTTCTTTTCTTTCTTTCTTTTTTTTCCTCTTCTTATTAGTCTCTACAGCACTACCCAGTACTCTAGTCCTCTAACGATAACCACAAGTTTGTTTTTATTAAAAACCTTTTCTTTTCTTTTTTGGTCTAGATATTAGAGGCCACACCTTTATACTTGAATATTGAGAAATATCAGCTACTACCCGCATCACTACTAGTTCTATACTTTGTCACTGCATACAAGCAGAGAGAGAAGCAAGAGCTAGGAGACAGGGACTGGGTTGCATAAAATTAAAAAAAGGGGCAGAGCAGCTAGACTCTGTTCCTCATACAACACATCACAGAGAGAGGATTGTGGTTTGTTTTTTCTGGTTTTAAGGTTTTGGCTAAAGGTTTTTCAATTATTCTTGGGGCAATTGGGCAAAAAGGAAGGTCAGTCGATTGTGGTTTGTTTTGATTTTTGTAATTTTAGTCCTGTATATTTGATTTTTGTCATTTTGGTCTCATAACTGTACATTTACTGTCACCTTTAGCCCTTTTATCCATTATGTTAAAAAAAGTTGGCATTAAGGACTATCGTTACTTATCCACACACACACACACACACACACACACACACAAAAAGGGAAGGACTAATGGTGACATTAAATATGAATTTATGATACCAAAATGACACAAACGAAACTTACAATACCAAAATGAAAATTTACCAAATTTAAAATATGTAATTTGTATGTCTTTTTTATATAAAAAAAATTAGTATTAAGAAATTAATTTTTAATAGATAGCAGAAGTTATATGGACGGAATGACCAACGATGACAAAAAATACAAACTTACAAGACCAAAATGATAAAAAAAATATAAACTTACAGGACCAAAATGACAATTACTAAACTGAAAAAATAAATAAATAAATAAAAGGGTAATTTACATTGTTGCTTAACTTTTAATATTTCTTGGTGCGAGACTATGAGCAGTCAAGGTCCAACTTAAAGTCTTTATACCAAAAAAAGAGGTCCAACTTAAAGAAGACCCGTGATTAAATAGATAAAATGAGTGAAAGGAACAATGGCTAACATGATGGGGCTCACCATTATATGAGACTTGCCAATTGCCACAAAGCAACTCAATGTTTTTCTTCATCTTTTTTTTAATATTTTAAAGAAGAAGAATTTACAAACTTTAATTCTATTCAACTCGATTAATTAACAATACATTATTAAAACATTCAACAATTAAGGTGTTCTAAGAAAAATTCATTCAACAATTAACAGGGACAAGAGTAGGAGCATGAAGTTGAAATTCTAGCTCTGCATTGGGAAAATAACTTCCCCAATTTTCTACTTCTAGTACAGGTTCCTTTTCTCATTGTTTGTTGCCCAGACAGGTCTCACCGGTAAGCATATCATTGACTAATGTTAGGGACTTATTTTTCACAATATTTTTTTTTATAACTTGTTAAGGTAAAAAGTTTTGATCCAAGTTTTCTTTTTCTTTTTCTTTTTTTCTTTTTTTTTACAAAAGTGATTGGAACAAATTTACAGCATATCAGTTCATCATTGACACTATTTTTTGTAATCCACTGGTCATTAGTCACACTCACACTCACAACACAACATGCCACATTAATAATTATGAAAAAAGTTAATAAGAATAAGTGACCCTCAACTAATTGCATCATCTCAGGTGTTAAGTTGCAAAGTTAACACTTTTCGCTTATAACGGCATGAAAGTTCCTTTGCGTTTTTCTTGGACCCAAAAGTAGCACTTTTCTCTCAAGATTCCATCTGTTGATTGGGCTGGACCTGGACTTGACCGATTGCACCTTTACTGGCACTGATTACCCAACTGCCAAGCTGTATTGCTTTATTAATAAGGACTTCATTTCAACAACTAATTTTATCAATTTTTTTTATTTTTTATTTTTTTATAATTCAATAACAATGGAGGGGAAAATTTGAATCCTAAATTGGAAACGCTGAAAAATTTTAATTAAGTTATAAGGCTCTAACGACTATTTTAACAAATTGTGACAAAATGTTTTATCGTGAAAAAACCTTTGACAAGACTTTTGAGCATAACTTCATGTCACGCTTCCTTTCTCCGTACATGAAGCATCACTTTAATGTTAGGACCATCTCTGTACACATGAAGCACCATATCCTGAGCTAATTGGTTGTGTACAAATGGATCGCTATCATGTTTTTCTTGTTGTGGCAAGTTAAAAAACTACAGGCTAGCTTTAGCTAGCTAGCACCCATATGGGCAGCTAAGACATTTACATATAGAACGTACCATGAAAATCAAAGCTTAGCTGGAGCAGGTTTTAGCTTTTAATAGAGCTTAGCCAAAGGGAAACATAGCCATAGAAGAAATCGAAGTCATATTGATGGTACTGTTTTTTGACCCTTAGTAACTTGTCTGGTAGCAACAAAGGCTAAAAAGCCTAAAACGAATTAGGATGGTAAGCATGGACTGTAGGCTCTCTGGCTCTTGTTGCTGCCTAAAAGCAAATAAAATGCTTCGGATTCTTCTTAAAGCTAACTACTCTAATCATTCAAATGTGGTGTGGGACATCGTTGGTCCTTCCTGATAATTACAAGCATACATTTTTGGGTCACAAAAGAAGCAAAATTTAGGCAAGAAAAATGACTTGATTCTTCATACGCTGAAATCTGGTGAATGACAAAGCACTTTAGTGCATAAAAGATTTGTACAGTCCATGTTGCATCCCACTTTATGTAACCATTTCGTGTGCACTCCTATCATTCCAACTGCCACTCACATCTTCTTCGATGTCATACTCAAGGCAGTTTATTAGCACTTTTTTTTTTTTTTTGATAAAGGGAATTATTAGAGGGGTTGAGAAACATAAATAATTCAGGATATATAATAGTGGAAGCATTCATCAAAAATCTTATAGTTCAATCAGTTTTTTTGGCGTTTCCAACACGAAGCCCCTTATAACTAAACCGGGCTGTTATTAAGGGCTGAATCAGAATTTTAATCTCTAAGGGTCAAACCGTCAAAGTATGTGATATAAATTAATATAAATTTATGATATGGGGGTAAATTTTATGTTGTGTTTGGTTTGGTTCGACGAAAAATGTTTTTCGACCATAAGATATTTTCAGGTGAAAATCTTTTTCAAAAAAGAAATTATTTTCAAACATTTGGTTACGTTTCTGAAAATACTCAAGAAAATATTTTTTAGTGTTTGATTGCGATCTTGAAAATGTTATGAATTTTTTTTTTTTTTTAGTACTTTCTCACATTTTCTCATCTTCCAAGCGTGTATATAATAAAAAAGACGAAATTTTAGATAAAAACATTGTGATGTTGGCCACCAAAGACTGGGGACTTTAGTTGGGGGGTGGGGAGTGGATAAGTCTTGGATGAGGGGGAAAATTATTTATGGACAATGAAAGTGTAAACTAATTTTCATTGTAACTACCTTTATTTTATGGTCAACCGGAAAATATTTTTGGTTGACCAACATTTTCGGTTGCCCTAAACACCCATAAATGCAAAAAAAAATATTTTCTAGAAATCAATTTTCGTTGAACCAAACACAATTATGCATATAATTTTGGGAGGTCATCACCACCAGAATTTTAAAAAATTAGCCTCATTTATAAAGACCAAATTTTACAATCTCATTTTTCTTTTTTTCTTTTTTTTTTTCCAAATGGATGATAGTTTAGCCCACCAAAGTGGTAACAACTGATTAACAAAGCTTCCCCTTTTACAACAAAAACGCACTTTCATTTGTTCAAAATTGTTGGTGAGAATACAAATAAATAATATAGAAATTACAATAATTTGTAAATTATTACAAACAAAATTGGGGTGAGACACGAAAATCGGTTCTCTTTAAGGGCCTTCAAGCTCTGTACGATTTGCAATGCCCATGAATAGATGCAATGGACATACTGTTTAACTTCAATGATTGAGGCCCTTTAACAAACAAACAGTGTTTCTACAATTACTCTATTTGCCACAAGGTTTTCCACAATTTAATGAAGTGGTTGACTATGAATTGTGGATATACATCTTTACATGGACTCATCACTTTTTTTTCAACCACTCATAGCCAACCACTTCATAGTAGTGGGAAAAGCTATGTCCTTAAGCTTTTTCATTAACAAAAGCCAAGTGAAAATCATTAGGAAAACTAATGATTATTGAAAGGCTAAAACTATTTCTTCGGAAGTTAGCTTGAAAACTAATTTTGAGGAATTTTATCTAATCCATTACGTGATGAATTATAAGACAATCTATATGTAATATTTAAAAAAGTCACACGATTCATTAAAAATGTCATGTAACTAAAAGTATTAATGCTTTCTATTAGATCACTTGTAGGCTTGGAATTTCTTTCACACAGAACAGATTGTCAAGAATTTAGTCCCTCTTTCTGAAAAAATTAATAACTATTTTTTATTAAAAAAATAAAAAGGAAAAGGGATAAAGATTTGGTCCCCCTAAATTAAATAAACTTTGATGCAGCTACTCAGGGAAAAAGATCAAGTCTAGCAACAGTGTGTAGGAATCATAAGACAGAAATTCTCCATGTTTGGAGTCTTTGGACTGAATTGGTATCAAACATTGATCCTCTCTTGGCCGAGTCAAAAGCAACAAGTTAGGTTGTGTTCAAAGTATGAGAAAAAAAAAAAAAAAAAAAAAAAAAAATTCTAGAAATCAATTTTCATTGAACCAAACACAATTATGCATATAATTTTGGGAGGTCATCACCACCAGAATTTTAAAAAATCAGCCTCATTTATAAAGACCAAATTTTAATATCTCATTTTTCTTTTTCTTTTTCTTTTTCTTTTTCCAAATGGATGATAGTTTAGCCCACCAAAGTGGTAACAACTGATTAACAATGCTTCCCCTTTTACAACAAAAACGCACTTTCATTTGTTCAAAATTGTTGGTGAGAATACAAATAAATAATATAGAAATTACAATAATTTGTAAATTATTACAAACAAAATTGGGGTGAGAGACGAAAATCGGTTCTCTTTAAGGGCCTTCAAGCTCTGTACGATTTGCAATGCCCATGAATAGATGCAATGGACATACTGTTTAACTTCAATGATTGAGGCCCTTTAACAAACAAACAGTTTTTCTACTATTACTCTATTTGCCACAAGGTTTTCCACAATTTAATTAAGTGGTTGACTATGAATTGTGGATATACATCTTTACATGGACTCATTACTTTTTTTTCAACCACTCATAGCCAACCACTTCATAGTAGTGGGAAAAGCTATGTCCTTAAGCTTTTTCATTAACAAAAGCCAAGTGAAAATCATTAGGAAAACTAATGATTATTGAAAGGCTAAAACTATTTCTTTGGAAGTTAGCTTGAAAACTAATTTTGAGGAATTTTATCTAATCCATTACGTGATGAATTATAAGACAATCTATATGTAATTTTTAAACAAGTTGCACGATTCATTAAAAATGTCATGTAACTAAAAGTATTAATGCTTTCTATTAGATCACTTGTAGGCTTGGAATTTCTTTCACACAGAACAGATTGTCAAGAATTTAGTCCCTCTTTCTGAAAAAATTAATAACTATTTTTTATTAAAAAAATAAAAAGGAAAAGGGATAAAGATTTGGTCCCCCTAAATTAAATAAACTTTGATGCAGCTACTCAGGGCAAAAGATCAAGTCTAGCAACAGTGTGTAGGAATCATAAGACAGAAATTCTCCATGTTTGGAGTCTTTGGACTGAATTGGTATCAAACATTGGTCCTCTCTTGGCCGAGTCAAAAGCAACAAGTTAGGTTGTGTTCAAAGTATGAGATGCTGGTTTAGTAAGCATCATTCTCCCAGGAAATGCAATAAATGTAATTCAATCCCCACAGTGCATAATCCATTTGTCCATTGAATTCTTGATCATTGCTGCCAAGAATGCTTTGTCTTTTTTCTCTTGTTGGGATGCAGTTCTTGCATTTAGAGAAGGTAATGTGTTGGCAAAATGCCCTCTTTTGTAATTTGGAAGGAACTATCTCTGTCACCTCTCTTCTCTGTAGACTGTAGTCTGTAATGGAATACTTCTCTTTTATCTAATGAAATGTTATTCACCAACAAAATATGCTAATCACCTCACTTCGTTGTTCTATTTCAAATTCAAATGAAACAGGCATACCGAAGTCGGTGTTATTGCTTGATATTGATTGACACAACAACAAGCTCATTAATAATTTGGGCTTGAACTCTATGCAAGTTTTTTCCCCCCTTAAAAATAGGTTAAATTACAAGTTGCATCATTTAGTTTTGCCTAAAATTTATTTCATTATTTTTTTTCAATTTGATACTTTAACTTTCAATTTTGTTCAATTTAGTGATTCCTTTAGAATCCGTTAGAATTGTGTTGTTAACTTTCAATTTTGTTCGATATAAAACATTAAAACTACATTGTTTTAGGGGGTCCTTAATAGCTAAATTTTGACAAAGATTAATGGGGAGGGCTAAATTGAACAAAGTTGAAAGTTGAATAAATGAAAGTGGAGTTAGAGATTAGAATTGAATTTTAGGCAAAGTTAGAGGGTGCAATTTGTAATTTGGCCCCAAAAAAAAAACTATATGTTTGACTACTAATTTGCAAGATTTTAAACTATAGGGTTTATTTTGAAATTAGGTATAAATTATAGAGTTTAAAATAAAGTTTTCCCTTGGAAGTTTTATGCTTGAGGACTCCTTTGTTATCGCCATAAAAAATATAAGTGTGTAAATAAAGGGATAAAAGAACTCTTCATGAGGCATAATTCAAGATCCCACAGCTACTAAGTACTAACCACATGAGCCAAGAAAATTAACTCACTGCTTTCTCCCTTCTCCACAAACGTTATTCGCTTCCATCACCATTCTAGAGCATAGCAGCACCTACAGCAACACACAGAACTTTGTAACTGTAACTGCAAATCAACATGATCTAATTTGCACAAACTTATTGTTAAAATATGTTAATACAATTTTTTTTTTCCTGATATCTGTCACATTGTTTCCATGCATCACCACTTTTGCCACAATTAAGATTAATCGAGCATATTTTCTGTGAATCCCATTCCCCACTAATTCATCTGAAAAAAAACATAATTAATGCTAATGCAGCACTAGAATTAGAGGAGAAAAATAGAGCTCTAGCATAGGGAAATGTATATCAAATATGGCAACCCGTTATTCTTTTCAATAATGCAACAATAAAGTTTATTTCACTTATTTGAATTCATTTATCTATTCAAAAAGATTGTGACCCATCCACTTGATCATTATTAGGGTATTATCTGGCAGAGGCCTATCCTCTCTTTTTCCTTCGGAATCGTTTTCTTTACCAATAACAGGTTAACAGGTCACTGCATAGCTATGAGAACTGCAAATATCCACCACCCAGAAAATCTAGAGAGCTAGCTATGCTAGCTCTATCCAATAGATGTATCGTCTTTGTCATTCAATGCACATGTGCAAAGCTTTAGACAACACACAGACCCACCTAATGTTTGATAGTATTAACTTGAAGACCAAACAAAGTGCATTAAGGGAGTATTCCATTGGCTCATTTCTGCCTCGAGAATTTAGTGGGGATCCATGCATCTACCAAATAGGTTACATGGACAAAGTTGGGTGTTCGTTTATGGACACTGCCTTGCAGGTCCCTACAAATGAAAGAAATGAAAGAAGCAACAAGACAAGATATTATGTATGAAACTAGTTATTGAAGAACTTTAATTATTCTATGATAATTAGGATTTGGGAGGGCCAAGATTTTTTCTTTAAGTAATTTCCCAATAACTGATTTTAACGTGGAGATTCAACTGTAGACATTGCTCTCCTTATCAAAGAGACTTATAAGGTAGTCTCCACTTAATTTAAGTAGAAAGGAAAATTTAAGAAAAATCTCAAATCAACTATTTTATTGAACAAATGAAGGGTTCAATTATATCCTTGGAGTTAAGGTAACTTTAATTTTTCCACATAAAATTGCAATCTTATAACGTATTGTTTAAAAGAAGATAGTCAAATTATCACACCATGTCAATTAAATAACATAAATAAACTTTTAAAAATTAAAATAAATTACTCTAAAATACCCCCCCCCCCTCGAGATGCGTGGCACCGTACAACCCAATGGGTTTGCTTGCAATGCAATATAGAGAAGATGGGTGAATCGTAAACCAAACTGTGTTTTACGGGCAAGAGCTAAACTGATTTCTAATTGGAGAGCTTAGAGATCTTTAGATCTCGTCACCGAAAATTTAATAGGCCAGAAAGACATAAGTGTTCAAATTTAGATCAACTAAAGTCTTCCTCATTATCAAGCATGGGTATTTATTAGGAATGACAAGACCATAGGTGACGAGCTTGGGCATGGGTTAGGTCCGACGAGATTGCCGTTGATTTTGAGATTCTTACTTGTAGATATGTGGGGATTCCATAAGTTTTTTTTTTTGAATCTTCTGTAGGGTACATTGATTTCTAGGCTTGATGTTTTGAATATGGGGTTGTAATGCAAACTGGTTGATTGAACATAAAATAATTATTATATGTTTCTCCTTTTCTAGTTGAATTAGACTTTTATTTCCCTTTTCTAGTTAAATTAGAATTTTAGATTATGTTCTTTCCTTTTTCCTAGTTGAATAAGAATTTTATGTTTTTTCTTTTTTATTTTCCTAATTAAGTTGTTTCATTTCTTTAGGAAAAGTGGAACTTTGTTATTTGTTTTTCTTAAAGGAGAAAGAAAATCTCATCCTCTAAATATAATTCAGAGGGACTAGGTGATTATTATGAAGCTGTTATTAATATAATTTTCTTTTGAGAGGTTTTCTCTATCTTTTGTCTTCTAGCATAGAGTTTTAGTTATTGTATGTTACTAATTTTGCTTCTACATGCCTGCTCTACATCAATTTGTATTAGAGCCATACAACACTACATCAATTGTTATTAAACTAAGGTTAAGTATTCCTACCATGGCACAAAGAAGAGCACGTGGGAGAAGGCATGTTGGCGTAGTTGACGAGTATAAATACAATGAGGTTGCAAAGGTGTTCTTTCAGCATATGGATAAGTGGTTTGATGTCCCATTAGAGTAGCTCACTGCCTTAGAGCATTCGCATCAGCTCTTGTAAATTCTATGTCTATTTTACATGAAAAAACTTACTTTTTCTATTTTACACGATCACTTTTACAATACACCCACATCAATTTATCTATTTTCCACATTTATTCAATAAAATATTCCCTATTTTACAATTTTTTATTATTACTCCCTCACTGCCCCTCTCTCTCACAGACCCACAACCACCATCATCACCGCCCAGCCACCATCACCACCATCATCAGCAACCAAAAGCCATTAACCCACACAAATCAACCAAAATCAAAGAAAAAGCAACATCAAATCAACCCTGATCTCCACCTAAAATCAAAGAAAAAATCATTGATCGATCATTGCCGCCATCGATCATCGCTGCGATCGACCTCACCACGCTCATCGACCATCGACCATCGATCGACCTCGCCGCGATCGACATCGCCACGCTCATCGCCGCCATCGATCATCGCTGCCATCAATCATCACCGCCATCGATCATCGCCGCCACGTTGTGACCCACAGCGCTGATATCGCCACGCTGTGAACTCCGGTGGCATGCTGTGAACTCCGATGGCACGCTTTGAACGAGAGAGTGAGAGATGTGAGATAGGTAGAGAGAACTGAGGATGAAAGTTGTGGAGAGAAAGAGAGGGCATCGTTTGAGATAGATAGAGAGGGAGCTGAGTGGCAGAGAGAGAGAGAAAAAAAACTATTAAAAAAATAAATACATGAGCTACAGTACCCGTGTAAATTTACACGGGTACTGTAGCTCGTTTATAGTTTTACACAGATTTGAATGATTTTAAAAGAGCTGATGTAAAAGGTTTTTTGGTGCAAAATGTGTAAAAGTGGTCAAAATGTGTATTTTACACATTTATAAAAGTCCTGATGCGAATGCTCTTAGCCATTGGAAATTGACCTCATAACTAGGAATGGCAACGGGTCGGGTTCGGGCCGGATTTCTTTATATCCGAACCCGACCCGCGAGTCTATATTCATTACCCGAACCCGACCCGGTTAATAAACGGATTTTTTCCCCAAAAAACCCCCCCCCCCCCCCCCTCGAGATGCGTGGCACCGTACAACCCAATGGGTTTGCTTGCAATGCAATATAGAGAAGATGGGTGAATCGTAAACCAAACTGCGTTTTACGGGCAAGAGCTAAACTGATTTCTAATTGGAGAGCTTAGAGATCTTTAGATCTCGTCACCGAAAATTTAATAGGCCAGAAAGACATAAGTGTTCAAATTTAGATCAACTAAAGTCTTCCTCATTATCAAGCATGGGTATTTATTAGGAATGACAAGACCATAGGTGACGAGCTTGGGCATGGGTTAGGTCCGACGAGATTGCCGTTGATTTTGAGATTCTTACTTGTAGATATGTGGGGATTCCATAAGTTTTTTTTTTTGAATCTTCTGTAGGGTACATTGATTTCTAGGCTTGATGTTTTGAATATGGGGTTGTAATGCAAACTGGTTGATTGAACATAAAATAATTATTATATGTTTCTCCTTTTCTAGTTGAATTAGACTTTTATTTCCCTTTTCTAGTTAAATTAGAATTTTAGATTATGTTCTTTCCTTTTTCCTAGTTGAATAAGAATTTTATGTTTTTTCTTTTTTATTTTCCTAATTAAGTTGTTTCATTTCTTTAGGAAAAGTGGAACTTTGTTATTTGTTTTTCTTAAAGGAGAAAGAAAATCTCATCCTCTAAATATAATTCAGAGGGACTAGGTGATTATTATGAAGCTGTTATTAATATAATTTTCTTTTGAGAGGTTTTCTCTATTCTTTTGTCTTCTAGCATAGAGTTTTAGTTATTGTATGTTACTAATTCTGCTTCTACACGCCTGCACTACATCAATTTGTATTAGAGCCATACAACACTACATCAATTGTTATTAAACTAAGGTTAAGTATTCCTACCATGGCACAAAGAAGAGCACGTGGGAGAAGGCATGTTGGCGTAGTTGACGAGTATAAATACAATGAGGTTGCAAAGGTGTTCTTTCATCATATGGATAAGTGGTTTGATGTCCCATTAGAGTAGCTCACTGCCTTAGAGCATTCGCATCAGCTCTTGTAAATTCTATGTCTATTTTACATGAAAAAACTTACTTTTTCTATTTTACACGACCACTTTTACAATACACCCACATCAATTTATCTATTTTCCACATTTATTCAATAAAATATTCCGTATTTTACAATTTTTTATTATTACTCCCTCACTGCCCCTCTCTCTCACAGACCCACAGCCACCATCATCACCGCCCAGCCACCATCACCACCATCATCTGCAACCAAAAGCCATTAACCCACACAAATCAACCAAAATCAAAGAAAAAGCAACATCAAATCAACCCTAATCTCCACCTAAAATCAAAGAAAAAATCATTGATCGATCATCGCCACCATCGATCATCGCTGCGATCGACCTCGCCACGCTCATCGCCGCCATCGATCATCGCCGCCACGTTGTGACCCACAGCGCTGATCTCGCCACGCTGTGAACTCCGGTGGCATGCTGTGAACTCCGGTGGCACGCTTTGAACGAGAGAGTGAGAGATGTGAGATAGGTAGAGAGAACTGAGGATGAAAGTTGTGGAGAGAAAGAGAGGGCATGGTTTGAGATAGATAGAGAGGGAGCTGAGTGGCAGAGAGAGAGAGAAAAAAAAAACTATTAAAAAAATAAATACATGAGCTACAGTACCCGTGTAAATTTACACGGGTACTGTAGCTCGTTTATAGTTTTACACAGATTTGAATGATTTTAAAAGAACTGATGTAAAAGGTTTTTTGGTGCAAAATGTGTAAAAGTGGTCAAAATGTGTATTTTACACATTTATAAAAGTCCTGATGCGAATGCTCTTAGCCATTGGAAATTGACCTCATAACCGCCATCCAAATCCATGTTATGTGGAGGAGGAGGAGGATTGCAATATTGAAGAGATGGATGAACACATTGAAAGAGTTGGTGTCATAGGTTAGGATCTCTACCAATTTATGAAGACTATCTTGTGGAACATAGTTAATGAGATAAAATTGTGTTTGATGAAGATAAAGTCTTATGCATAAAAGGTGAGCCCAAAATTCACATCGTTGATAAAACTTCCTCTAATCAAGCACAAGAGGTTGTTGGTGCTATAAAAGGCAATCATTCAGCAATATTTTTTTAGGTCAATAGAAAGATTCTTCATTGATGAACAAAGTTTCAATTTCCTAGAGCTTGAAAACATTCAAAAATAAGATTTCATTGGGGTTGATAGGTTTCTGTCAAATTTTCATGGAGATAATGGTAATCTTACTAAGATATATAAATAAGATTTTAAAATTGTGATGTACTCTTTTCTGGTTAGGTTAACCCAAATTAACTTGATTTCTAAAACTATCAAGACAATTATTCATCCTTGAAAGATAAAAACTTATTTTAATAATTCAAAGAATTGCACATTATCTCTAAGCATAATCTTATGTTCATGTTTATAATTATTTTAGATCTTAATAAATGGGAATTAAACCCTTAGTTGACTAATTAATCTTTTAAGGACCAATAAAAACTAACTAAATTTCATCCCATGCATTCATGCATATTATAAGACCATCCTTTGACCAATAAAATATGTCTTTAGCTAAGCTGAAGTCCATTATTCCCACAAATCCCATTTTGATAGGACTTTTAATCCTAGGTAAACTAGAGAATTTTAAAGATTCCCTAAGCACTAATAAGGATTTTGACGGTAGTAAAAGACCGTGTCGTCATATGCCCCTCATTTGTGGACCATTCATCAGTAAGTGAACACCAATAGCTAAGAAAAGATAGCCCATTTACCGCCGAGGTGAATTCATCATCCCTAGAGAGGTTGGTTTCTCTCTTTTCTCTGCTCCGTTAATTACTAGCTAACCTGACATAATGAATAAAGAACATGTACAGTCAAATTGAAATGATTTCATAAATTAGGGACTTTAATTGACAAAATTATAAACATAGGACCAAATACGAAAGATGATATAAATTTTAAGCCTTTTATGTAATTTTCCTTATTTTTTATAATGCAAGTAACAAATTTATCAAGAAATACTTTAGTCATGCAAATACTATTTGAGATTAATATTTTATAGTAGACATTTATAATTAAAAAATATTTATAAATAAATAAAAAATTATCAACAATGTAAAATTATCAATACATATAATACGTAGTGGGGCAATATATTTTGTGTGCCAAAAAATATTTGGGCTTAACATTATAGTGCTCTTCAGATCGGCTTACTCCTTTTTGTTTTGGACCTTGAAGAGTAATGCCATTCATGCATTATTGTATAGACTTGAGTGGTGATGCTATGCCAAATAAATTTTCTGAAACTATATATTGGTCTGATAAGATACTTGAAGTGAAAATTGCCTGGCTGGGTCTCATGAGCCATGCTGATTGCCGCTAATCACGTACTGATAAGTTTTTGTTTGGCCCTATAACAAAGTCATACTATTTTTCTTCAGCAGTAAAAACAAAGTAAATATTTTTGGTACACTTGTGGAAGTGATCATTCTTGTAGGCTCACTTTTCCAACAATCCTAGTATTATAAGAGTAGGATGTCTTAGAATTTTTAGGTTATCATTGAGTTCTTAAACTCATTTTCATCCATTTTCAAATAAGTATATGAATCTAACACAGCATCATCAACATTTAAGTATATGTATATGTACACATGCAATTAAACGCCAAGCTCAACACATACAGCAAGGAAAAGGAAACCACTCTGCATGCAATTTTAATAACATGGCCATTGTCATCATGGAATTGATGGACAAATTCCATTCTGGTAATAAAAGTACAATTAATGCTCAATAAATAATTATAAGCATACATATATCGGCACATACATAGCAAACTTCCGCTTTTTATTACCAAACATAGGCAATGGACAATCTTCAGCTAGACTCCACTGGAAGTGCAACCTAACAATGAAGAATCAGAATCCATGCTCTTTTTCTCACCAGCACTCAGATATCACTCCACCTTTATTCTCTTACGTACTATACCCTAAAACTTGAAATTCAAATTAAATAAGTAAAAAACTTCTTTTTAAGTATCATCGTCTCCCTCTAATCCCGATCGCCATTAACGCGTTCCTTGGCCTGGAACCGACCAGAGGCTTTCCTGGAGAGAGTAAGGTGCACCCCAGGGTCATGGTGGTTGTATGAGGAATTGTACACAATGGAGTTGTTAATACCCTGCACATTGCTGTTCATGAATGCACTCATGGGCACAGAGTTG
Source organism: Quercus suber (assembly GCF_002906115.3). Lineage (NCBI taxonomy): Eukaryota > Viridiplantae > Streptophyta > Magnoliopsida > Fagales > Fagaceae > Quercus > Quercus suber. The sequence goes on from NW_027069998.1 coordinate 288,913, forward strand.
GTCCCTTTGTGACTCTTATCTTTCTTTGGATTTCCCTCCTTATCGCTACTGCTATAGCTTTCCGAGTCACTGCCTTGGATTCCCGTTGTAGTAATGCCCTTCTTAACTTGCAAAGATTTAGATTTTTCTGAACCATCAAGTTTCTTTGGGGATCGAATTAGTTCCATGAAAGCACCTTTGTTTTCGCCAGCAATTGTTATGACCCTCGTACCCCCCTCCTCTGAATCCGAAAGCTTTTTGTAGCTACCTTTCTCCTGGATTTCAACTTCTTTGTGCCCTTCTTGCTTTCCACTATGGACATAGCTGGGCTTGTAATGCTCGCTATGTTCCCACTGCGAGTCAGCATTGCCACCAAGCCACGGCTTAGGCTTTTCAATAGTCTTTTGGACCAGCACAGTTTTCTGCTCTGCCTCCAGTGGGATCTTCTGCTCTGTCTCAGTTTCGGCCTTCAATCGTGTAGGTGGAAGGTTTAGAGGAGAAGGTGGTGGAGCAGTGGGCTTGGGTTTTGGGGACTGAGGTGGGGTTTGAGCAGCAGGCTTAATGGTTTTTGGAGATGGGGCGGTGGTGATAGTGGTGGTATCATACCTAGTGGTGGCTGCTTTGACATCGGGAAAACTCTGTGTTGGTGCTTCTCTAGCAATTGGAGAAGTACGAACCGAAGAGGAGGATGGCACTGCTTTAGTGACTGGAGAGGTTTGAACTGAAGAGGAAGGAGCTGAAACTCTGGTCTGAGGTTGTGATACCACAGGGGCTGCAGGAGCAGAGACTCTCTGAACTGGAGACGATGGAACTGAGCTAGTAGAGAAAATAGGACGTGCTGATATTACTGGTGCTGGTGCTGGTATTGCAGTAGCAAAGGGTCGTGTAACAGCAGCGGCTGGGGGTGGAGCAACGGCGGATGCAGGAGGAGCAGCGGCGGGTGGTGGTGGATCAGACTAATAGTTTCATTAAGGTTCCATTTTTAAATTTTCAAGAGAAAGATTTACCTTTAGAAGAATATTACTATTATTCTGCTGGACATCTTTTTACGAATTACTCATGTAAAATTCTATGAAAATGGCATCTCTCTCTAGTACGGTTGATTGGAATGAGTCTCCAGTCTTTTAAAGTTGTAACTTTAAAACTGGTGGTTTCTATGGTTTCTTCAAGCAGGAATTACTAAATTGACATGAATTATAACCACTACAAGCCGAATGAATTCCCACCGTATGCAAAGTCGCCCCTAGAGGGCCGCGAAAGAAGTAAACTCTTCTAATTAAAGGACCCCAATGGATACCAATCTTGCTTTGTGAACTTTTGTCGGCTGTAGGTGCTAGCTGAATCTGATGCCTTTCCTATTCTCCCCTCTCTCTTTATTGCGGCGTGTTTCTCATGCTCCCCCATCCCCCTTTTTCAAATTTCTTCCAAAGTAGAATTCTCATTGCTTGTAAAACTATAAATAACAACACATTCCAGCCATCTATATTTGTGCTCATTCATAAGTTTCTTTTTAGTTCTCGTTCAAGCTCTTTGAGCCACTTTGCATAATTCCTCTCCAATATGGCAAACCAACCCACCCCAGCTCGTCCATGGTTCCGTTTAGCTTCCATTGCCCGCCCTGCGACCCCGACCCCGACCCCAGCCCCAGCCCAGCTCCTGCCCCTGCCCCTGCTCCGGAGCCACGTCCACCCCTAGTAATTCGGCCGACATTTAGGCCATTAGCCCCCTCTCAGCCAACTCAACCTCAAGAACCCACTCCACCACCACCCGCCGCTGCTCCTCCTGCATCCGCCGTTGCTCCACCCCCAGCCGCTGCTGTTACACGACCCTTTGCTACTGCAATACCAGCACCAGCACCAGTAATATCAGCACGTCCTATTTTCTCTACTAGCTCAGTTCCATCGTCTCCAGTTCAGAGAGTCTCTGCTCCTGCAGCCCCTTTGGTATCACAACCTCAGANATATGTATAAAATTTTAGAATTTTGACTTCTTTTATTAATGTTCTTACTCCCTCCATATTGAGTGTATATGTATGGTTCATAATTTTAATCTTATTAATTTATCAATGACTACAAGATTTGCAAGCAACATTCGCACAATCTTTTGTTATAATTTATAATATGTATAAAATTTTAGAATTTTGACTTCTTTTATTAATGTTCTTACTCCCTCCATATTGAGTGTATATGTATGGTTCATAATTTTAATCTTATTAATTTATCAATGACTACAAGATTTGCAAGCAACATTCGCACAATCTTTTGTTATAATTTATAATATGTATAAAATTTTAGAATTTTGACTTCTTTTATTAATGTTCTTACGTGAATTTTTTAAAACTCACAATTTCTCCATCTTATTCTTGTAGTACTCATTAATTAATAGGTTTCAAAATTAGTGAAATCATTAGAGCTGCCGACAAAATTGCATGAAAGTTAGTGACCTAAAGGGAATTTTCATAAGGATCAAAACAACGTTACCTTACCGACCCTAACCTATGCGGCTTTTTAAGAAAATTCATTCATTTATGCCTTTAAGTATTCATTTTTGCTATTTATAGTCATTTTTCTTTTTGTTATAACTTTTAATTTAAAAGTCATAATAAAGTCCATCTATTTTGAGACATCTCCTATAGTTCATAGGATATGATGAATTAATAATTTTCTCAACTTTTCCTTTTTTGACGATTTTTCCTATATTCTAGCCTAATTTTGTAGTTAACACAAATTAGGGTGTAGCAACCTTAGGAGAAATTTAGGCCTTGGTTTCTTAAGGGTCTCCTAATACCCTAGGATTATTTTCCTATTTAAGCATATTGTAGCCTCCAAGGCAATTCAAATTTTCATAAATTAAATTTCAAAGAATTTGTCTTCTTTCTTTCTTGGTGGTTTTGAAATTTTCCTTTTAGATTCAAGAAACCCCTTGTGGGTTCAAGAATTATTATCTTACCCAAGATGTATTCTATTTCTTGTGGCTTTCCACTTGCATCAATTTAATTTATAAAGGGGCTATGATTATGCATTTTATTTTCTTAGATCTTGTAGAGTATGTAGATTAAAACTCTTGATTTATCAATGAATATATTACCTTTTTTTTCTTGAGAAAGCAATGAATATAATACTTAAACGTAATAGTCACACCATCTTTTGTTGCAATATATAATGTATATATATACATACATGTATTTTTTAACGGATAAAGTTTAGTTACAAAATTAGTTATAGCCTTAAGCTATAACCTTACTCAATATCCTTTTATTGAATGTGAATTTTAACAAATCCACCAATGAATGATATTTTCTTCTTATATTTTTCATGCTTGAAAATTTTCTAAAAAATTAAATATCAATAGTTATATCATTAATAAATTGTTCAAATTGCAAATTTTGTAGTTTAAAATTATACAGAAAATATAAGTTTATAAATCATATAATAAATAATATCCGATTGACACAAAATTTGACATGAATATTAAATGCATAAAGAACATGCAATTCAACGATTAGATTTTCAAAATATATAGTAATGTTTATTTTATTAAGTAAGACTATAGATTTTGGCTACAATCAATTTTGTAGCTAAATTTTGTCATTTTTTAACTTTGTTCAAACCTAAGAAACCTTCTCTTTATTAGAATCATGTCGTATTATTCTTTTTTTTAAATAATTGAATGGATGGTTTGGTTTCCTTGGATCATCATATCGTGTGTGTTTAAAGTGGTTATTATTGGGTATTTTTGGGCCTAAACAAACCAATAATTTCTTTTTCAGATTATATACAAGAGTCAAATAAGAAAAGAGAGAGATTCTAGAGAGGATTATATCATTTGATTGAGATTTATGAGTCAATTGAGGGAGATCAAATTGAAATCAAATCCAATGGTGAGTCTATAACTCACAAATCCCTATTAAATTTCTGGGGTTAAAATTTGTAATTTTGTCATTATTTTGGTCTTGAAGAATTTTAGGTTTTGGTATTTGAAGAGAATGTATTTAAAAAGAAAATTATTCAAAATATCAATTCCTATGAAGTAGAAGATTTCAATTTGACACTAAGAACTTAATGATAAAATTAGCAGAAGGGTGACATAGCATTAGCACGTCTCGCATGTTAAAAGAAGATTTTTGTTTTTTAATTTATAAGGGTAAATTACAAAATTGGTCTTTATCCTTTACATCATATTTCAATTTGATCCTTAACCTTTCAATTTTGTCTCTAACCTTTTAAATGTTGTGTCAATTTAGTCATTACCGTTATCTCTTAGATGATAATTGTTGATGTGGCAAATAGTCTAAATAAAAAATTATTTTTTTGCCACATCAATGGACATCTGCGGCAAATTAAAAAAATAAAACAAATTAAATCTACACGAGATCGCATTAAACTAAAGAAGAGCATAAACTATTTTCTCAACCCCACTCATCAACTATTTTCTAGGTAGCCAAACAGAAAACAAGTAACCCATCACAATAAACGAAGTAGAAGCAATTTTCAGATTGATTTTTGCAACCCATCTGTTTCCTCTCTTTGTCGATCGTGAGTTTAGAGAGTGAAGGAGTAGTTTGGGGCACACTTCCTAGAACTTGTAGAGTCTTTACTCAATCATTGCATCTATATCTCAAATTTGTAATTTTACTTTTCACACGCACACCCATCTCTTTTATTTCTCCAAGTTCTTGATCCCTTCTAGACACATGTAGGTACATTCATTTCAACTTTTCAAGAATAGATCACTCTTCTGCAAACCTTATATTAAACCCTGTTTTCTTTCTTGTTTCTTTTTGTGGTCTAACTCTTGTTTTAAGTGTATTTCTCAATATGAAACTGTTTTGCTGCTTCAAGATTGGGAAAAGGACATTGTAGCAGCTTTGCTAGGAACCCGATGGTTCTTGTAATCGAGGGAAGCACCTTTCCGTTTGGATACAAAGAGAGGAAACAAATGGGTTTGCAAAAATTAATCTCAAAATTGCTTCTATGTTTACTATGATCGGTTCTTTTTGTTATTTATTTTTTTTATTTACTTATTTTTTGTTTGTTAACCTAGAAAATACTTGTTGAGAAGGGCTGAGAAAATAGTTTATGCTTTTCTTTAGTTTAATTTTTTTTTTTTTTTTATTCCACTAGTACATGTTTAATCTGATATGGCTTTTTTTTTTTTTTTTTTTGCCGTTAGTCACATCAGCATTTTTTATCCATTATTTAACTGCAGGAACTATTTTGACACAATACTAAAGGGTTAGGGATCAAATCGTAACAGATGAAATATTAGGGACCAAATCGATATATAATGTAAAGGTTAGGGATCAAATACGTAATTTCCCCAATTTATAATTTGCCAAGTTTTCTAATAAGGCATCATTTCGTTTTTTATGATTATTTTTATGAGTATAGTTAAAAGTCTGATTATATGGTAGTATATTAATTAAGATGGTTTTATAAATGTTTTTCAGTTTTTCCTTATAAAATTGATGCTATGGAATCTTTAAATTAGCTCCCACATTGTAAAATGAAGATGAGAATTCAATATTTACCATTAAATTATGTTCAGAGTTTTTTCTTTTTTCTTTTTTTTTAATGGATTCTACAGTTTTGAATGTTGATTGTTGAAGTGCAATAACATCAGGAAGAACTTATATAAAACATTGTTCTAACGATCATGTTGGTTTTTTTAGGAATGGTAAAACTTATGTATAGTACTTAGGTGTTATTCCTTAAGTTTCGCTTTTAAAATTTAGTCATGTGGCAGTACTTAACTAAAAATACACTTTCATTCTATAAGAAAAAAAGCCACATGGCTGAATTTTAAAATGGCACTATCTAAGTACTATACTTAAATTTTGTCATTTAAAAAATGTTTTTCTATGGTCCATATACTCTCAAAGGTTTGTTACTCAAATGAAGTAATCTGTCTGCAGACTTTGCCCACAATCGTAGCCCAATTTGCAGGTTAGAGGATGGATTTTAGCACTTAACAAGAAACAAGTATCATTGCTATGCAGGCTCCATTTCAAGGATTATAGATATGGGCTAGCTGAATGGTGAGATTATTACTGCTTGATATTGTTGCAGTTACTTGAAGTAGGATTCTAAGATGATGATACTTCAAAAATCTTCCAAACAAATACAACCATTTCTGTCAATTTGTGAATGATATTGTACTTCTAAATAAACTCGCAAGTAATGCAAGATATTTGTACATGATTTGTTCCCTGTTTACGGCACATCCCCAATTTACGTATGATGTATAAACTGCTTGGTGGAAAATGGTTCGGCTTCAAAAAATCTAAACATGCTAACACTAGCTGTGTGAACTTTCTTTCTACTTATTAGCTATGAATGGTCTTGCACTCTTGCTCGAGAAAAAAAACTCAATTCATTACTAGCAAGGGGTTATTCAAGACATCAAAATTGCGTAATTTATACACGATGGGCACGAACTCAATATCACTGGGTACAAAAGAGGATGAGCATAGATATATGAAATCATGTAACAGAGGAACTTTTGGAAATCGAGACCCAAAAAACATTCAGAAGCTTAGAGATAGAAATAGGATGGCTAATCTTTCTAGCTAAATGTCCTTCTCCCAAAAAAAAAAAAAAAATCTTTCTAGCTAAATGGGCTTCTTGCAAAAATGTAAATGGCTTAATTTGGCCCAAATCCAATCCCGCTAGGTTGTACTGATTTCTTATCCAAGGTTTTATATTAGCCACAAAAAAAAAAAAGAAAAAGGATCCTCATATTCATGAAAGAAGAGCCGGTATTGAGATATCCAATCATGAAACTAAGGCCTTGTATCTAATCTATCAATAGGGTACAAGGTCATTTGGTCAGGCAATTCATTCTCTATTTTCAACAGTCTCCCTATGAGAGATTTCCATCAACAAAATTGTGATCAAAATAGTAGGGTAACTGCCAAGAGCTTTATAGCTCAACTGTTGACACCTCCCCGTATTCCCAATGAAAATATTTAAGGTTAAAACCGTCCATCCCCATTATAACTATTGAATTACCGACAAAAATAAATATATAAATAAATAAAAATATAGTAGTGTAACCATTATGCGGTCAAACATTAATGTCTTTTATGCCTAATAGAAATGTAGTTCATGTATTTTGGAATTGCTTAACATAATCTAAAGAATTTCACCTTAATTCAAAGGCAAAATCACGCCCCTCGTAAAATAATTATATATGGTTGGGTCTAAGATATATACACTAGAAACACGAGTGGGAAAAGGGGGGAGAACAAAAAATTGGAAGTTGCAGATAACACAGGTGACCAAAAAACAAAGAAAGTACGAGAGAGCTCACAATTGCAAGGTCTGTAATTCATGGCCATTTAGTGAATTCAAAAACCTTGAAAACTATATCGATTCCAGTGGGGATCTGCCACACAAAGAGTAGAACATTCAACACATTCAATGCTATGTGAAGATTTCTGGCCGTCTCGTTTCCTTTCTGCATTGCAGGTACAAGAGCCGCAGCTGCTGCCCATAGTGCTGTAATGGCTGTTCACATAAATTAAACCAGCAAAATCAGGTTAGATAGCACAAATGCAGGACAGCAACGCTTCCGTCAAATACTTAGGTTTGGCTAAACGAGTTCTATTTTCCATGATATGTTCAGTTTTGCTCAAATGAAAAGCTAAAGATTTACCTGCTCCTGCAAACAAATGAGGCCCTGGAAATAGCTTTCCTGTCCTAAACCATGTGTTCACTCCTCCGAAAATTGATTCAAACACTCCAAATCCTAGCAGTATTGACCCTGCATTGAAGTGTCTATCCCTGAAGGACCCTTTCAGCAGCTCTTTCCGTTCCTGAATTTGACAAACCAATATATTAGCCTCTCCTATAGGCTATAGTGAGCATTATACCCTTCTTTTTCCTTTTTCTTTTTGGAAAAAATTAGATACAGTTTTTTAAGTGTGGTATCTTAGACTCTCCAATTAAATTCAATCAAATGATAGCATTGGGCATTGACCACTGCAGTACAAGCAATATTATCTTTCCTTAGGACAACTAAATTCAACCATGTGCTTTATTAACCAATGCAATCACATGTTTTAACTTAATTGAGGAACAAAGGTGTAGCAAAACTTTACTTCTTTTTTTGGATACATAAACTATGTGACATATATAAAACCAAATTTCTGTGTAAAAGAATAATCTGGCAAACTTATATTACTAGAACTATTGCAGGGTCATACAAATACACATTTTGTCACCAGAAATTTCATACATACAAGAATATAATCATCAATCCCCTGTAGAGCAATCTGGCGATCAACATTGCTATTGTACTTTACAGTTCAAAGTTCAAGAAAATAATGCCTTTTATTTCAAAGAATCTTCTTATAATTATATCTCTCATAAGCAAACCTACCTCAGTGAGTTGCTGAATTTGGAGCTCAACCGGAGAGGGTGCCACTTGCACTGGTGTCCCTTCTGGAGTAACTGGGGCAGGCTTCACTTGCTTTTTGAGTTCAGTAATCTCATTCTGTATCGTCCTGACTCGGCGCCATTGCCAACCCAAATACCCAGCCCACAAGGTATAGAAGAACAAACTAGCCATCACAATGGGGTGTATGAGTGCAAATGTCCTTCCCTCCAGTATTCCAAACTCTCCACCGACAGCAAGTGCATCCTGTTGAATCACATTGACACAAGAAAATCAGAATTCAAGCCCAAAAGTAAAAAACAAGCACTAGAAATCTGATACTGGTGTGTAACTTGCCTTTGGGTCAAGAAAGAAAGGTATTGTGAGTGCTGTGAGAGGAAGAGAAGCTGATTTAAGATCAAGGATGATATCATGTAAGAGGCTTTGTGGGTTGGTTGTTGAGTCTTTGGAGATATTCAATTTTGTTGGTTTGCTGTGGGGAATTGGCAGTTTGGATTGGTGTGGTTGTTGAGGAAGAATTGAGAGTTTCAGGAGGCTGAGTGTGGCAGCCATGCTGTTTCTGTATCTACACTTTCTTGGGCAGAAATAGAGGGCTTTACATTTTTCAACAAAAGATAAGGAAGTGTGAGATTATGAGAGGTTTTGGTTTGATGTTCTGTGATTCGCTTTACCTTGTATACCGGTCCACCACATCCCTTTTTTGACTTCTACGAGGACTCCACGAGAACTCTCCTGAAGTTGAGGGGTTTTTTTTTTTTGGTAAAGAAATATCAAATATCTTCTATTTTGGTTCTTTTTTTTTTTTTTAATTATTTAATCAAGAAAAATACAAGTGTATTTAACAAATGAAGCAACTTTGACATCTTTTTTCTTTTTCTTTTTTTTGGGTAGAAACGGTAAAGTCTTATTTAATTAAAATGGAGTTTATACAAACGCAGTTATATCCAACCTAACGGGACATATTCTACTAATCCCAAGGCCTGTCGTATCCCTTACAAAACAGTGGTATACAAAATTGGGACAAGTGTCGTAGATGATCAAAAGTTGTTGGTGGTGGTTTCCCCGTTTCGCTAATGCATCTACGCATTCATTGGCCTCACAATAGACGTGGTACACCTGGACCACCCATGCCTACTTCATAAGACTCCTGCAATCACAAATTAAAGGAAAAACATCAGGAGGGAAATTGTTAGTTGAAGCAGTTAACCAGGATAATATCATCACAAAATCAAGCTTTAGTTGGATAAATTTGAAACTCAAATCCCACGCCAACATGAGACCCTGACGCATAGCTCCCAATTGCGCCATATTGTTAATAGTAATACCCATACTTAGAGAAAATCCTGATATCCATGAACTTGAACTATCTCGAAGTAGACCCCCTACCCCGGCCCTTCCCGGGTTATCTAAAGCACTACCATCCATGTTTAGCTTAGTGAATGGGTCAGTTGGGGCAATCCACTTAATAATTTGAGGAATACTATTCCTAATAAGTTTAATAGGGCTAGCCAAGTAAAAAAATTTGATAGCTGCTTGAATCGTTTTGTGGACAATTCTATGCTAGGAGGTAGATTGATTTTTAAATATAAGCTCGTTTCTTACTAACCATAAATGACAACATAGGAATGGAAAGTATATATTCCAAGGCAATTGCTAGTATAGGATGACTCGATCGGAGATGGCATTGGTTTAAAGCCAAGATTGTAAGGATGTCTAAAAAAAAGATAATGGCAGGATGCCTGGGGAATTACCCCATGCATCCTTAGCCCAAGGGCAATCCCTTAATATCTGGATTGTGGTTTTCGGAGAGTTGCATCTTGGACATATAATATTCACATTTGGGCGAGAGAAGGCTAAATACTGTCTTGTGGGAACCTAATTGTGCATAGCTTTCCAAATGAAAATTTGGATTTTTTTTTGGGACAGTGGAGCTTCCCGATCCAATTTATCAATTGCTTATTTGTAGAGACCTAAGCTTGTTGGTATAAATATTTTGAGGCTGACCTAACCGACCAAAGACCGTTATTGTGGGGCCACACAAAGGAATCAGGTAACCTAGTAAGTTGCGCCACAAGGAGACCTTTAATAAGTTGCTTGAGTTGCACAGGGAGGGGGACCTAAAGGACATCTAATGTCCAAGCATGATTGTTTCGCAAAGAGCACACAAATAGTTTAACCATCCCCTAGGATCCATCTTATCCCTCGTTGTAACCATTGTATTCCTTCATGTAAGGCTTTCCAAATGTGGGACCCTCGGGGAGTCCTAACACTTTCAAAAAGGTTCGTGTAGGGAATATATTTGGCTTTTAAAATTGAGCCCACAACATATTCGGCTACTGTTGAAGTCTCCAAACCTGATTCATAAGCATAGCCATATTCATATGTCGACTCGTTTTTAAGCCCAGCCCCTTGGCCTCTTTCGGGGATGCAATAGTATCCCAGCTAACAGTATGGCAACTTTTGTGTTGTGTCATATCTCCCCATAAGAATTTGCAATTAATTTTATCTAGATTTTGGCTTACTCCTTGGGAGCAACATTGTTTGCATAGTATAGAGGGGGATGGAAGCCGCCAAGGATTTGATCAATGTGACACAACTAGCTACAAATAGATATTTCGTTTGCTAACCCTCAATTTTCTTCTAGATTTTATCAACAAGATATTGATATGCGTTGGTCGTACAGCGTGTGGTAAAAATAGGGGTTCCTAAATAGGTTCCTATTTGCATCGTGGTTAGGATATCTAATGTTCCGGCAATCAGATCCTTTCTTCTTCGAGGGGTATTCAATGAGAACCAGATACGTGATTTATGAGTACTAAATATTTGGCCTGAGCACTGGCAAAATTTTTGTAAAATGTTTCTAAGGTTCTGGTAGTCTGTTAACTTGGCTTTGGTGAAGAGAAATATATCATCTGCAAAGAATAAATGTGATATTCAAATTTTCCTTTTGAACACAATGGGGTGGATCATGTTGTCCCTAACCACCTCTTCCAATAGAATGGAGAGGCATTCTAAACACAAAATAAAGAGATATGGGGATAAAAGATTTCCTTGACGCACTCGCCTACTAGGGATCACTTCCGAAAGCGGACATCCATTCCATTGAATAGAATATCGAGTAGAGGAGATCATGTTCATAATAAGTGTGATTAACATTGGCGGGACTTGGAAGAACTTAAGCGATTCTTGGATAAATGGCCATTCTAGGCGATCATAGGCTTTATCCAGATCAAGCTTTAGAGCTACGTAACCCCTTTGTCCGCCTCTACATACCAATGTATGAATAATCTCCTGAACCAGAATAATATTGTCACTAGTTCTACAACCCAGGACAAACCCTGCCTAACAAGGATTAATAATATCTGCAATACAAGGTTTGAGTTTTTGAAGGATAATTTTAGAGACCAATTTATATAAAGTATTGCATAAACTAATCGGCCAAAATTGCGTGATCATCTCTAGATGGGGAACTTTCAGGATGAGAACAAGGTTGGTAAGACCCCCATCAACCGGGATAGTCATATTTTCAAAATTTTCTTGAATGACCTAAATCAAACTGGGGCCTACAATATGCCAACTTTTTTCAAAAAAAATTGCATGATATCCATCCAGTCCGGAGACCATCAAAGGAGGAAGAGAGAACATATTCCTGGCTATCTCCTCAAGTTGGGGAATGCTAGTGAGTCATTGGTGATGTACTAAGAAATGACTATTTTGACTATGGCACTGACCTAAGAAGGTCCTAGATCTATGAGGAGACAAGGGGGATGTGAACATTGTTTTAAATGAGTCACGAATATGTAGCGTTAATTCTTCCCCTGATAGCCATATCCCAATTTCATCTTTAAGGGTGACTATACAGGACTAGCTTCGATGTTGTAACATTTTTTGGTGAAAGAATTTTGTATTAGCATCACCCTAATTTAACCACAAGATTCTAGATTTAAGTTGCCAAAACAAATATTCTTGGTGAAGGGTATCATTGTATTTCTAAATAAGTTGTTGTTTTAAAGAATATAAAAAGGCAGATGGTTTGCTTGATAAAGCCACCTAGATACCTCGAATCCTAGCTAAAAGATGGTCCTTTTACTGAAATAAGTTTCCAAAAATATTTCTATTCCAATCGATAATACTACATATTAAAAATTTCAGGCGTTGTGGAAACCTAGATAAAGAAGAGGAGGAGGATGGGTGAGCTTTCGAGGAAGTCCAACTTTGTTTCACAAGGTGTGAGAAGGAGGGTTCTGTGAGCCACATTTGCACAAATTTAAAAGGCTTAGGCAATCTGCAAGTTGAGGGATCAGTATCCAGTAATATGGAGCAATGATCAGATTTAGTACGAGGAAGATGATGAATTTTTGTTCTGGGGAAATGAATTTTCCATTCCATATTTCCTAGACCTCTATCTAAACGTTCTTTTGTATTGCAATACCAAATCGGATTTTTGTTTGACCACGTAAATTGGGGTCCGTGAAAACCCAAATCCATCAGCCCACATTGATCAATACACTCTCTAAAAGGTCCTAGATCTATGAGGAGACAAGGGGGATGTGAACATTGTTTTAAATGAGTCACGAATATGTAGCGTTAATTCTTCCCCTGATAGCCATATCCCAATTTCATCTTTAAGGGTGACTATACAGGACTAGTTTCGATGTTGTAACATTTTTTGGTGAAAGAATTTTGTATTAGCATCACCCTAATTTAACCACAAGATTCTAGATTTAAGTTGCCAAAACAAATATTCTTGGTGAAGGGTATCATTGAATTTCTAAATAAGTTGTTGTTTTAAAGAATATAAAAAGGCAGATGGTTTGCTTGATAAAGCCACCTAGATACCTTGAATCCTAGCTAAAAGATGGTCCTTTTACTGAAATAAGTTTCCAAAAATATTTCTATTCCAATCGATAATACTACATATTAAAAATTTCAGGCGTTGTGGAAACCTAGATAAAGAAGAGGAGGAGGATGGGTGAGCTTTCGAGGAAGTCCAACTTTGTTTCACAAGGTGTGAGAAGGAGGGTTCTGTGAGCCACATTTGCACAAATTTAAAAGGCTTAGGCAATCTGCAAGTTGAGGGATCAGTATCCAGTAATATGGGGCAATGATCAGATTTAGTACGAGGAAGATGATGAATTTTTGTTCTGGGAAATGAATTTTCCATTCCATATTTCCTAGACCTCTATCTAAACGTTCTTTTGTATTGCAATACCAAATCGGATTTTTGTTTGACCACGTAAATTGGGGTCCGTGAAAACCCAAATCCATCAGCCCACATTGATCAATACACTCTCTAAAAGCAAAAATTCTATTTCCATTTAAAGGTAAACCTTCCATTTTTTCATCCTCAGTAAGCATTTCATTAAAATCTCCTAATGGAACCCAAGGTAAATTAACCAATGGAGCTAAATTCTTTAAATATTCCCATAACATTTTTATCTTATTAAAATTAGGAGAAGCTTAAATAGCAATGAGAAGAAAATTATGGGATTGAGAAGGTACCTTAACCAGCACATGTATGCTATACTCACTCGTGGTGAGAATCTCCACTTCAATGATGCTCAAACTCTAAAGCCCAAGGCCAGTTTAGAGCCCAATCAAATATTAAATTAAATTGATGAGTATTAAAATGGAAAATATAACCTTTTGAAATGAGCAAAAATCTATTTTTGGAAATAAAATGACCAAAGTAGCCCCCGGCCTACGTACGTAATTTGCAGCCTGTGTACGCGAGCTAAAGCATGCGTACACAGGCACGTTCTTGTGTATGTAACTAGGGTTTCAGAAGCATATGAAAGACAAGTTTTCTGCAATAATGGCTGATGTTTGGAACAAATCTCACATCGTCTAAGAGCCATTCCAAATCCCATTTTTTCAACTAGAAAAGGCCTTACATGGTACATTTTCAAAACACATAAAAATCCCACGGGAAAAACCTAAGATTCACTAGAAAATAGTGAATCAAAAGGAAGTTCTTCATAAAACTCCCTCAATTTATTTTTGTTTTTTTTTATTTTTGGATTGGGACCTTTTCTAGCCCCAATCCTCTTGAGTTTAAGATCACTAATCACTCTTTCATTGAATTGTGATAGATTTGACTAAGCAGAACGATCAAAATCAAGCTTAAGAGCTTTTGCTTTAAGGTAAGCTTTAAAACCCTTTTTTTTCCTGCCTTAATCTTTGTTTTAATCTGCTTCTTTTGTTTAATTTATGTTTGCCTAGGTTAGTTTTAGGTTGTCTTTATATCTTTAAGCATGATAGGTTGTTAGATTGTACGTTTTAAGTTTTTGCTCTGTTTCTGTGTTGATTAGGGTTTCTAGGTAAGGATCTGTGTATGCATGATCTAGCCTGCACATGAAGGCTAAACTCATGCGAATGCATACCTATTCTAGCGTGCATGCTGTCATTACCCAAAAAATCCTAATTTTTGTTTGCCATGATTCTGCCTTCACTTGTTTCTCTATATAGCCTCTTTTTCACATGTTTTTAAGCCTCATAAAATGTTTGCTAACCTTTTTAACATGCTTGTTTGTTGTCATATGTCTAGATTAGGGTTTAGTCTAGGGTTTCTTCATCTTAATGTCATTCATTCACATGTTCATGCATTGATGCCATAGGTGTTGTGCTGTTGAGAGGTAAGTAAAAGGGTAAGTCATGCATTAGCAATGCTCAAGCATTTGTGTTAGGTTTTCTTAGATGCATGGTTAGGCTTTCTAACATGTTAAATTTTTGTATTTGATATGTTTTGTTTGATGATATGCTTGCTGCCATGTTTTGTTTTAGATAGAGTTTTTTCATATGTTAGATGTATGATTAGGGTTTCTTTTGTTTGGCTCTCTTTTGTTTGGGAAGATTGATGTGGTAGGCCTTTTTGTTATACTGGGCTGAGCTACCTCCTGCGGTACTAGACCCAAGTATTCTGAGTAAAGGAGTTGAGACTGATCTAACTGCAACTCAATTTGGTCCGGCTTGTGCGCAAACTATGCCTCATTTGCCAAGAGCATACTTACGGCAGACAAAACTATTTTAGATGAGTCGTAGCAGGCAGATATGATAATAATAAGACAAAAGAGAGTACTTTGACTCCTTAATCAGGGTGAATAGATAATCCCAAATCAAGAAAAATAATCACAATTTAACAACAATTACTTTAATAAAGCAAGGAAAAATAAATGAGTAGTATATGGGTTAATCAAAAGAGGAAAGAAATCAGATTAAATCTGGTCCGCTAGACCAAAACTAGAGAGGGAATAACGCTTCTTCTCAAAGCAATTAATCTCCCAGGGAAATACTGCCGTGAAAATTAATCACTTTGTGGAAAACAGATCTGAATGGTTGATACCCAAAGGAACCCTTTTACTTTCGGCAGAGAGCAAGATTTTGAAAGGAAAAGAAGGAATGAACCTATTGGTGTATGCCTGCCGATCTAACTCTCTAATTCTTTCTTTCTTCCTTTTTTAAATTTCCTCTTATCTTTTCTTTCTTTCCTCCACACTTGTTTTTTCTATTTCCTGGTTTTCCCTAAGAGTTCTTGTTACCATGATTCCGTGTGTTGTTTGCGCACGGCAAGGGTCTCCCTTCATAGTGCCTGTCGTGGCTGGATTTTACTATTTTAGCCCTTAACCACCTTTGTCTGGTTTGGGTGTACTTGCCGACCACCACTGGTCTGTTTATGTGCCACTCCCTATCTCCAAACAAGGAAAACTATTTTGTTTGTTAGTCTGTCATGGCACCCTTTCTTGCCTCAGTGTGGGTGCTTTCTCTCCCTATCCCTCATGGCATGCACCTAGTGGTTCCAACTCAGCCTTGCTTCTTTAAGGTGGTATGTCATCCCAGCTGGACGTATCCCTCAAAAGAGCTTGAGCAGGAACCCCAGAATAGGTTCTTCCCTCTCCCCACCGTCAAACCATGTCCTCTTACCTCTGACCCATGACCCCACCATGTCCCACATTGGCTGGGTACATGCTGGGGATGTCTAGGCCTTGCGCATGCCTCTCTTTCATGTATATCCAAAATCTGTCTGCTGCTTATGCGTTCGCCTCGGTCTGGAGGCTTGCCTACACAGTCTGCCGTCCGTCTTTGACCTTTTATGTGGGCTGCTTTATGATTTTCCGCTCTTTTCAGGAGCTAGGCTTTGTTTAATGTTTGGACTTTGCCTTCTTTCAGTCTACTCCTTAACTACTACCATTTTCTACTATATCACTCTATCATTCCTGCTGTGACATTTATTTGACCCAATCCTGCTGGACCTCTTTGGGCCTGCTGTTTATTCTTTCTCCAATGGCTCAGTATGGCCATTGGTTTTTTATCACATTACTTGCGGGCTCCTGTGTCCCATTTGCTTTCTCTTAGGCATCCTTAGTCCATTTGCTTTTCTTGGATTTCCTTGACCCTTTTCCTAATTCTATGTTCTCATGGGCTTTTACTAACTTCATTGGGCTTCCCCGACCCAATTATCTTGTCCTCATCCTTAGGGTTCATGGGCTTACCATTAACCCCTTACTTTCTTTACTTGCATTACTTCGGGTCTGCTGTGGCCCATTCTCACTTTTCTACATCATATATTGCCCATGGGTTTGCTATTTCTCTTACTAGGCTCTTTTAAGCTCATTTGCTTCTTCAAGACCCATTTGCTTATTTTATGGACCTGTGCCCCATTATTCCTGCCACTCGGGCTTAATGGTTTTTTTTTATCTGTTTACCAATTCCTTTCTACCTGTGTTGTTGGGCTCCTTTCTTTCTTTTGACTTCCAAAAATGACCATCAACAATTGATAAATATGTTTGCTTAGGGTTAAAGATGCCATGTTGTTTGTTAGATGCATGTTAGTGTGTGTGTGAGTCTAGAATACAAGTATTTAGATAGTTTTTAATGGAGTTAAAACATATGACATAATGATGGGAGGCCAACCTTAGGGTTGGGCAATCTTGGGTGCCTAATACCTTTCCAAGAGTGTATCTAAATTCTGAACCCAAACTTTCATAGTAAGATCAAAGGTTCTTCCTCATAAGGATGCTATATTGATGGTTCCTAGACCATATAACAAGATGGCAACTCCGATTTACCCAAACTTCCCTTGCGCCCACACCTGCGCCTTGGTAGTTCCATGCTACCAACTTCATGGAGGAAAAGTTGGGGTTAAGATAATCATTGGGGACCCCCACAGTCCTCGAAGTCCTAATTGTGGACAGAGTAATGCATTGATGCCTTGTTGTCGTTGTCTTGATCCTATACATTGGTTCTAGCTCTCCTAGCCTTGCCTAGTACGTGGCGAACACGATAAATGGTAGGCTTGGGTTGGAGAACATGATGATGTATAACTTTGGTTCCCCTTCCCTCAATGTGATGTTTACTTCACTTAGGTCCAGAAAGCGAAAAATTGCTTTGGGCAGACGCTCCAAAGACATCACGTTGTCAAAACCCTCCTAGATATTCCTTTGTCTGACCGATGGGGCTTGGTAAGGATGCATTATGTGCTGAACTCGAAGATACACCTTAGTTTACCTCCAAGGTTGAGTTTGAGAAGGTGGCTCAAGGCGAAGTGGCAGACTGGGGGTGTGGGTCATTTGATTCCATGCTATCACAGCTCGTGGGCGCACTGGGATTGTCACATAGCTCACGTTCTCGTCATTGGAATTCTCTATTGACAATCAGCTCCATAATTGCTCAAAGTTCTTCATCGAGAAGGATTGGTCGTGGGCAGGGGAAAGGTTCATGTGTATGGGACTTTGAGGTAGGTGAGACGGGCTCCCTGGAAAGGATGGTGTAAGGTAAAGGTCCGAGTTCGTTGGTGTGGGTGTCGTGGAGCCTTGGTCAGAGGAGGGTACCATGTGCATCGGTTAGACTACTCTGTTTTTGCATGGGTAAAACAGAGCCTATCTTATCCCTCTCTGTTTCACTCAGTGAGGTTAGACGTGGAGTTACCTTGCTCATACAGGGACAGCGGGCCATGTTTAAGGATTGCATGCAATCCGTATGTGTCCCATTTGGCAGTGGTAACTCTAGATTTTCACCCTTCCTCATTGCATCACTATGCCTACTACTAGCTAGAAACCAAGATAATGCATCAGTGGACACCTTGTTCACCATTTCATGCTCCTCAGCTAACAACAAATGGAAATTATAAGAAGGGTTGGGTTGGATGTCACTCGGCTTATTCGGTGGGGAAGATACAAATGAGTTAACTAGGATTCTATTTGCATTCTCTTTTCCTGCTCCACGTGTCCTTTGTCTACGGTTTTAGACAATTTTCCATGGAGAATGAGACAACTCACTTCCTGAGTTCCTGGTTTCCTCACCATGCAGGTTCAAGATGGACATTAACGTATCACTCCTCAAGATTATGGACTCCAAACAAAGTGGTTCTTTATATCCTATCCTACCACAACGAAAGCATAACACCAGCATGATGAAGCGTAAGTTTGTCAGTCAAGTAAGTTCATCAGTAGAGTAAGTTCGTTGGTAGAATTATACTGATGAAGCGTAAGCTCGTCAGTCAAGTTGGTCAAATGGAAGCAATCCTCAGCCTATATGACCGTACTCTCAGAGGTGGTCACTGGTGTGGTGCCTGCCACAATGTCTCCGATGCCAAAGTCAGTATCAAAGCTCTCTTTGGAATAAACAATGTAATTGAACAGAATGAAAGAGATCTCTTAGTGTCTATGTGTGTATGTACCTTGTACTTGGCAATGTGTGGGCTTTATATATGCTTTCATAGCTTCTAGTCATTGGGGTAGTTATGGAGGTCTTAATGCTCCTCTTGGTAACGTTTGGTGCTGTGTAGTGTGGCTTTAATGTGCTCCACTTGTTCATACAGTTGGCCTTGTAACCGTTCTGGTGTAATTGTGCTGCATTGAATGGCCTTCCTGCCTTCGTCAATGACGTGGGTATTAATTTGCTCGTCCAGGGATATCTTCATCGGTATCATGGTCGTCGTCTTCGGTAAATGAGTTCGTCAGTCCCGTCAGATGCCCCCCGATTCTGTGGTCGTCGTGACTTGTAATGACGGCCGTAGAATGTGAAAGGTTTTGGGCTGTAAATAACTCTAATTCGTGTGACCATTGGGTTTCCCGCTAGTTTTCAGTTTTCTGAGCCTTTTTTTCTAAACTTCTCTCCTTCTCTTCGTCAGTACCTTTTGTCTATAACTTCGTCAGTACCTTTTGTGACTTACACCCTTTTAAGTCATTTTTAGCTTAGCCATTTTTGGCTTTTGTGACTTACACCCTTTTAAGGATTTTGTCATTGTCAGTAACTTACATCCGTCGAGGCAGAATCTTGTTACTTAGCCATTTTTGGCTTTTGTGACTTACACCATTTTAGGGATCTTGTAATCGTCGGTAACTTACATTCGTTGAAGCGGAATCTTGTTACTTAGCCATTTTTGGTTTATGTGACTTACACCCATTTAGGGATCTTGTCATCGTCAGTAACTCACATCCGTCGAGGCGGAATCTTGTTACTTAGCCATTTTGGCTTTTGTGACTTACACCCTTTTAGGGATCTTGTCATCGTCAGTAACTTACATCTGTCAAGGCGGAATCTTGTTACTTAGCCATTTTTGGTTTTTGTGACTTACATCCTTTTAGGGATCTTGTTATCGTCAATAACTTACATCCGTCAAGGCGGAATCTTGTTACTTAGCCATTTTTGGCTTTTGTGACTTACACCCATTTAAGGATTTTGTCATCGTCAGTAACTTACATCCATCGAGGTGGAATCATGTTACTTAGCCATTTTTGGCTTTTATGACTTACACCCTTTTAGGGATCTTGTCATCGTCGGTAACTTACATCTGTCGAGGCAGAATCTTGTTATTTAGCCATTTTTGAGACTTGTAGCTACTCAGACCTGCTTGTTATGGAGACATTAGCTGAATAATTCATTTATTAATTTCAATGACAAATACATTTTCTGTTACATCTATTGGTTGTATTTCTTCAAGTGCTCGATGTTCCATGGCCTCGGGAGCCTCTGTCCATCTAGGGTTTCCAGGTGATAGCTACCTTGTCTGGAGTAGTAGGTGACTCAGTAAGGTCCTTCCCATGTGGGCTTACAAAACCACAGCGAGAACCCCGACAGGAGAAACCCCCTTTAAACTCACCTTCGTCACTAAACCGACGATCTGGCTGGTCCTTTTTCTGTCCTCTACGTTCATCCTCCTTCCTTTCCTTGTTCCCTGGTTTTTCCACGTCCCTTATGGCAGCCAGTGCTTCTTCTGCTTTCATGTACTTCTGTGCTTTCAGAAGCATCTCCGGCGTCATTTTTGGAGGATTTTTTGCGAGTGAAGAAATGAACTCCCGGGATCGCAGTCCCACTTTGAAGGTCGTCAATTGCACCTTATCATCAGCTTCGTCCACTTTCAGGGTTTTTCGAGTGAAGCATTTCACATAGGACCCCAAGGTTTCTTTCCCTCCTTGTTTAATTGTGAGTAAATGATCTACCGGCCTCTTAGGACGTTGTCCTCCAATAAAATGACGTAAAAAGGCGCTACTTAGCTGTTGGAAGTTATCGATGGACGATGTTAGCAACTTGGTGAACCATTCTCTCGCTGCTCCTTTGAAAGTGGTGCGGAAAGAACGGCACATTATCTTGTCAGGGGGCTATTGAAGGTCCAGTGTCATCTTGAAGGTGTTGAGGTGGTCCTGGGGATCCTTGAGCCCGTCAAACAGCTCAAGTTGTGGCAGCCAAAACTTCGAAGGTACTGGGCATCCTAGGACCGCTGCTATGAAAGGCAAGTCTATTACCCTCACCATTCTGCCCACGCTCTGGTCTGTCTTCTCTTTGATGGCATTTCTCAACTTGTCCATCTCCTTCCTCATCTCTTGAAGAAGTTCTGAATTCTGTTCTGCAGAAGTAATGGGTCTTCGATGGTCACTCCTTCTATGGCTATTTCCCTCGTCCTCTACATTGTTTTCGGATCGATTCTCCTCCTGTTGAAGCCGTAGCTTCATTTCCTGATTTTGCCTAGTAAGTTCTTCAACAATAGCCACAAAAGCTTGGACTTGCTGAGCCAAGGCTGCGGAATCTTGATTGGACTCCATCTAAATACTGAAGTTGATGGAAGCAGCGTTTTCGAATATGAAAATGAAAACGTCACGTTCCCACAAACGACACCAAACTAATGAAGTGTAAGTTCGTCAGTCAAGTAAGTTCGTCAGTAGAGTAAGTTCGTCGATAGAGTTATACTGATGAAGCATAAGCTCTTCAGTCGAGTTGGTCAGATGGAAGCAATTCTCAGCCTGTATGAACGTACTCTCAAAGGTGGTCACCGGTGTGGTGCCTGCCACAATGCCTCTGATGCCAAAGTCAGTATAAGAAGCTCTTTAGGAATAAACAATGTAATTGAACAGAATGAACGAGATCTCTTAGTGTCTATGTGTGTATGTACCTTGTACTTGGCAATGTGTGGGCTTTATATATGCTTTCATAGCTTCTAGCCGTTGGGGTAGTTATGGAAGTCTTAATGCTCCTCTTAGTAACGTTTGGTGCTGTGTAATGTGGCTTTAATGTGCTCCACCGGTTCATACAGTTGGCCTTGTAACCATTCTGGGTGTAATTGTGCTACATTGAATGGCCTTCCTGCCTTCATCAATGACGTGGGTATTAATTTGCTCGTCCAGGGATATCTTCATCGGTATTATGATCGTCGTCTTCGGTAAATGAGTTCGTCAGTCCCGTCACAGCACATTTTCATACACAATATCTTGCCAAAATGTGCCGATTTTAGGACGCTTAGGAAGAGGTTTAATGGCGTCTAGTTGGACACATAACTGAGCAAACCTCCCTCGGATCGCTATGTTCGTGACCACATCTATTTTAAGAAGTTTCCCTAGTTTATTTCCCTCTTGTTTTAAAAAATCTCAATGATAATACTCTATGGACAATTGTTCCAATCTTATCCAGACAGCTGTAGTCATAACTTTGGCTATACTGGAATGGAAGTCCGCCTCCCATGCTTGAACATGGAGGTATTGTTCACCCACAAACCACAGGGCATCCATGAGCATGATGATAATCCTTTAGGGCATCAAATTTCATAATAAAGATCCATATCCGATATCAATTCAATGCGTTTGGGTGCCATATACCAGCTAACGTGGCTTACAAAGCGCGAAATCCAAGCTGTTTACCCATAAGTTTCAAAATAATGCTAGTTTGCCACAGTCCCGACATTTTCCGCTTCAAGTCTGCTAACACATGTATTTCCCACTCCGCTTCATTCATTTGGTCCTCTTCCCTAGGCAGCAGAGATGAAACTAGTAAGGGGCAAAGGGGGGCCATTCCCCCCCCCCCTCCCCCCCAAATTTATAAATAAAAAAAAAGAAAAAAAAGAAATAGTAATAGTAATAGTATACACATTTAATGAATAGTTTAACAATTGAGCCCAAAATAATTATTTTTGGCCCCCCTCCTCCCAATAAGTTACAAATTGGCCCATGAAAATGATAAAACCCACCTGGCAAACAACATACTACAACATTTGTGTTTCTATGTTGACTGTTTCTTACTCTTTCTTCTTAGATCCAAGCTATTTTTTTATGAGTGTTAAGATTGACTATTTGAATTTTCGTGAAAAAAATATGATTATTTTTGCTGAAAAGAAAAAAAAATGCGCAAAAAAAGGAGAAGAAAGATAGACGAATACAAATTACAAACCAAGTTAATGTTCTTGTAGTGAGTGAGAGTGGGGTGCATGGGTGGCTATTAATTAGTGTGTGGGGTGGGGTAGCAAGTGTGTTTGGCTATTAATTTTTAACTTAAACTATTTATTTATTTTTTTTACTTACTACTTACTAGTTGGTTGTTTATTAGTAAATTAGTTTAATTTTATGTGGGGTATTATAGAATTGAATAGTTGTGTTAATAAATTGGTGCTAATGTGTAGTGTACAGTCATTAGTATTATAAATTTTATTATATAAATTTTATAAATACATGTATCATTAATCTAAAGAAAATTAGGATTGAAAGGGAGATTGTAGCAAAATTTAGTACAAAATCAACTATAGATGATTTTTATTATTTAAAAGAATGTTGAATTCTATTTTTAAATTATTAATTTGAAATGTATTAATAAACGGTTATTTTGTTTCTCCTCTCTTTTGTTCATATTTTCTTAACATTAAATATATGCTAATGTTTATTTTAAAGAATTTTTTTTTATTGAGGTTTTGGCCCCCCTAAATTTTGATCCTAGTTCTGTTCCTGTTGGGCAGCGACCCTGGGCTGCACCTCATCTTCCCCTATCTTGCTAGTCCCCTCGAATTCAGTTTCTACCTCCTCATCCACTTCAGTTTCTGCGTCTTCAAGCTCTGTCTCGTGCATGACAGCATCCAAAGTCACTTTACCATAAGATTTTTTCCTCGAGTTATCCCTCAAATAGGTAGTCACTGGGTTCTCGATTTCCTAGGGTGTGTTGTTCATGTTGGTTTTTTTTTTTTTTTTTTTTTTCTCTCCTTTTTTGTAAGATGTTATTTGACTAGACGTTTTCCTAGGGTGTGTTGTTCATGTTGGTTTTTTTTTTTTTTTTTTTTTTCTCTCCTTTTTTGTAAGATGTTATTTGACTAGAAATCTTTTGCACCTTTGACGTCTGCATTCTAGACTGGGGTAACTCAATATAATTTAGGGTTTAAAAAATTATTTTAAGTAAGTTATCTTCTTATATTTTTTTGAGAAGAAGTTATCTTCTTATATTTAAATATCAATCATAAATGTTTATTTAATTTTGATGTAAATTCTAAGTAAGCTTCATTTTTAATTGATAAAATGAGTAGTCTACTTCATCTTTATTATGATATTTATTTAATTTTGATGCAAAATTCTAAGTAAAATTTTGTAAAGTTTTGGTAACATCTCATTTTTAATTGATAATAGGACTAATATACTTAATCTTTATTATGAAATAGTCAATCCTAGTTATCACTTTTAATTTTTATCTTAGGTATAATTGGGTTTTGCACTTTGTCCCTTACTTCTCTAAGTAGTCCCTTAAAATTTTGGGTCAATAGAAACTCAACTCAATTTAAACTCTAAACTATTTCAAAATATATACATCTTAAGTGGGAGGGTGATTTGTATAATTGATATCTTCATTAAAAATACGAAGAAGTGCTTGTCGACTTAAAGATCATTGACACTAGTTTTTTGACTTGTGTTAGTAGTCTATTAGATCTAATATAAGCATTAAGATTAATCTTAAAGGAAAAAATTTAGCTCCAAACCGGTTTGAAGGTATTTTCTTCCAACTCATTATGTGTGATTAAAGAGACCATTTATATATAGTTTTAGTCACATGACTTTTTTAATGAGTCATGTATTTTGTTTAAAAAATAAACATTGATAGTCTTATAAATTATCACATAATAGGTTAAAAGAAATACTTTCAAACTAATTTGAATCTAAATTTTTTTCAATCTAATATAAGCCATTGTAAGGAAAAAGTTTAACTCCAAACAGGTTTAGAGCTATTTTTTTTCCAACTTATTATGTGGATATTAAAAAAACCATCTGTATGTAATTTTAGTCACTTGAATTTTTTTAATGAATCATGTCACTTGTTTAAATAATACACATGGATGGAAAATGTTTGGCTGCAAACTTGTTTTGTAATTATCTTGCTACAACTTACTATGCGACAATTGAAAAGATTATTCATGTGTAATTTTAATCACTTGATTTTTTTAGTGAATTATATGACTTTTTTAATAATACACATAAATAATCTTATAAATTACCACGTAGTGGATTGAAGAAGATAACTCCAAACTAATTTAGAGTTAGGTTTTATCCGGTGCTAAAAGAGTGGCCTTTTTATTAATAATTTAATCTCATATAAAAAATAATTCAATCCAAAATTTAAAAAAAAAATTGTTTTCCAATAATCTAAATTATTTTTTCCATAGAGATACAAATCTCACAATTCCCCCACTTAAAAAAACACCCACATGGCCCAAGTGAGAGAATGTAGACGTTTTTGGTTAATTGTTTTGTGGGCCAATAAATTAGTGATTGTATTGTATTTTGTTGAGCCGTATTGGTTAATCGCTCGGTGTTTATTAGGTATAATTATAAACCCAATTGCCAGTAATTATAAGGCTAGTGCACTAGTTGAACCTAGCAAGGACTAGCTTTTTATTCTATATATGTCTCCTCGAACCGATTCATAAAACGTTATTATGAGAAGGACTAGCTTCACTTCTTCTTTACCACTTTGTGCGCTCTCCACATATGGGCTAATCATTAAGTTTTGCTCATTTAAGGATGAATTAAAGTTGTGTTGATACTTCTAATAATTGTTATAATTAACATAATGATACAGCCACGTTGAAGGGCCGTCTAACGGCCCATGACCTAAGCTATAATTAGAAAAATTGAGCCCAATAAGTTTAGGGACAGGGAAATCTTTGCAATGATTGATGTGACGAGTTACATAATTAATGCAAAATAAAATTTGTGCTAATAATAAGTTTATGTAAAAATAAATTATAATTTATGTGAGATTCAGTTAGTTCAACTGGTTAATTCTTTGATTTGATGGTTGAATAAAAGATCTGAAATTCTATTTACGCTTACACTAAAAATCAATTAGTATTTTGATCTGATGATAAATAGCTATTATCAAGAGCAAATACCATAAATTAAAATAAAATAAAAAGCATATACCTCATTAAAAACAAATCACAATTTATCACTTATAGTCTTAAACAAGTTTTTAAATTTATTTCAAACAGGTCATGCACAGTCTAATCCAGCTTCTAAGGTACGTAACACCCAAGCAGCCGTCAGCAATTGGTTTACAACAAATCCACACAAAAGGAGGATCTTTGGGGAGGATCTAAGTACAACACAAAAATATTCACTACTCTATTTCTTGGCTTTGTCAAGAAATCTTCACAATAATTTCGAAGCCATTTGGTAATGTTGTTTTTATTTTTTAAAAATATGTATGGGTGAATAAATGTGTAAAAATTCTTATAATATTGTTTAAAAACTGAAAAGTATTATAAGATTAATTTGCAGTAATCAAAATTTTTTTAAAAAAACACAACAAAGGTGAGCTAAAACCAAATTAGTAATAAGCATGTCCACTTAACTCCATGATGAGTTTCCGAATTTTTAAAGAATGTGCCAAATCTAGGTCAAGTCAAACTGCCCACAACTCGACTATCATTTTAACAAGTTTTGGAGAAAAAGAAAAAGTCTTTAGCAGTAATCGAGCACAATTGCATTTCAAGAGTACTATTAGGGACTCAAGTAAACTAAATGATCAAGGAAGTGAATTTTTATGTGCTTTTCTCGATATTTCTAATAAGACTTTAATGTCAAAACTACAGTCTCTCATGTCGAATGATAAGCTAGATGATGGCAGAAATGCAACTGGGATGGAATCTATTGGTGGTGCTTAACTGTGTATTAGAGTTGGCCTGGCTGAGGACTAGTTTGTGGAAGTTTTTTTTTTTTTTTTTTTTTTTTTTGAAAGAATGTTATCCGAAAACTCAGGCGAAAGTTGGCCTGGCTGAGGACTAGTTTGTGGAAGTTTTTTTTTTTTTTTTTTTTTTTTTTGAAAGAATGTTATCCGAAAACTCAGGCGAACTATTTGCTCAACACATTTACCAAACAGTGTTTTAAGAAGTGTTCTATTAATATACACACATGCAACTAAATTCTTATTTATGGTGTCCGCTCTATAATAACTGCTTTTTTAATATAAGGCTGAGATACCAGGGCTTGAGCTGTGTGTATTAGTGGGGTTTTAAGAGGTACACAATTCTTGTTTTGTCTTTTCATTTCTATTATAGTTCAATCTTTAATTACTAATCTTATGAGGTTTATGGTTTTCCAATTAAGTTAAATTTATATATATTTGAGAGGTGCAAAGTGATCTTGAATTTATTGTTTCACTATAGTAATCTAATTTGGTTGAATTTAGATTCAATTTATTTTATGCTTGCTAACGGTTATTTTGTTATATTTAATTTCTATTAATATTATTTGTTCTTGACATGTAGTCTAGCTTTATTATATACTTATATTTTATTTCTATGAATGTTATGGTCCTATAACTGTTTAAAGGTATAGGTGAAACTCAATGGCAAAAAAATGACCTTAAAATGATCAGTTGGTCATTTATTTTTATTAGTATTTTGGGTATTAATAAGAATTACATTGATTAAAAATTTCTAACAAAATTTTTGCTATATTATACATTCTTTTTTTGCCTCAGCCCTCTCAAAGTAAAATTTCTAGCTCCACCCCCGTAAAATACCAATTAGATTTTGGTATAAGTGAACTGAAAAATCATTAGTTAAAATAGAAAAATTAAGTTCTTATTTTAAAATAAATAAATAAATAAAATTTGTTTAAATTTTAATGCACTTATAATACAATTGTGTCTGAAGCATTCAAGCATTAGAACATATTTTAGCATTGACATCCAAACACTGCAAAAGAAATGCTAGACAGCATAAAAGGATGGATTGAAATCAATCCCTCGCACAAAAATTTCAACTTTTTCAAACTTTTTAACTTTTTTTTAAATTATTCACTTTTTTACAATTTTAACTTTTTTGATCTAAATGTTGAAATCAAAAGTTAAATTTTTTAACTTTTGAACTCAACCGTTGAAAAAAAAGTATTATTACAGGAGGGGAATCTCAATCCAAAAAGGAATCGTGGTGCGCAGAAGACAGACGGAAGCCACTAAAATAATGTGGTGGATTACAAACGTGATGATTTGGATGTGGATTGTGGCCCATCTGATCTGATCGGACTTTCAAGCAACTTGTACATTTGGCTGCTCCACAACATCACACATCTGATTCACGGTCACAGCTTGGCTTCTACGTTTTTGCCTTTTTGGCACCGCCTAATTTTGTGGTTCATTTGCAAATTAATATTTTGTGTATCCTATTCAATTCACAGCTGCCTCCACAATTTGGCTAAAAGACAGATGCGTCAATGAAATCTTAAGAATTAATGGCAAAACTATCATACAGATTGCAACTCATCAAATTCGTTCATTGACATTTTTGTTTTATGTACTTCTCATGATTTTTTGGATTTTGCCGTCAAATTATACTTTCAGAAATAAAATTGGAACATGCCTTAGAATTAAAACCATTGAATGTCTTGTCATGTCTTTTTCTTTTTTTTTTTCAGGGGACCGAGGGAAAGCAACTTTAAACAAAAATCAACCATATGCCTTTCACATGCAACCTAAAAGTATATATATATATATATATATACATATAAAGAAGGAAAGATAAAAATTATTCTGTACACTAGAAGGACCACATCAGTAATATCTAGTAATACTTTCAATCAATAATACAGCATCATGTGTTCAAATAAATTGAGAACATAATCACATTCTTAGTTGAGAAATGATATGTCTATAACATTTTTACAACAAATTCTAAGTGACAGGTTGTTACTGGTTGTTATTGTTAGAACAAAAAAGTAATCTTAGTGTTAGTTTCAAATTTGAACCAATAACAACTAACTACCTGTGATTTGTTGTAAAAATATTATAAAATTGTTGTAGATGTAACATCTCTCTTCTTAGTTACAACTTAAAAATAATAATTTTAAAAAAAAATCACAGCAATAGCAAAGACCACCCGCCATCCCTATATGTCATTGATAGGGTCTTCTACATCGCACCACTAAAGTTTTAGCAACTTGGACCCACTTTTTGGAAGGGATGGAGCTAAATTTTGGAGTGAAGGAGGCTGAAGCATAAACAAAAATAATAATAATAAATAAATAAATTATTATGAAATTCCAAATAAGCATTTATTTAGTATTAATAGTCCGTAAAAATAATAATAATAAAGACACAAA
Organism: Quercus suber; assembly: GCF_002906115.3. Taxonomy (NCBI): domain Eukaryota; kingdom Viridiplantae; phylum Streptophyta; class Magnoliopsida; order Fagales; family Fagaceae; genus Quercus; species Quercus suber. Next base: position 318,129 of record NW_027069998.1, read on the forward strand.
ATTATTATTTCTTAATATATTACAATGTAATCATTTATGAAAATGAAACTTTTTTTTTTATGTTTTTGAAATTATTTATGATTGAATTTATACTAAATGTCAAAGCAATTTTCTTTTAATGAATAATATCATAGCGTGTGTGTGTTTGTTTAAAGTTATAATACACCAAATAACCTAGAATTAGTAAATAAATAATTAAGATTCTTTAGAACCCTATTCCTTCTCTCTCATGTGGGTGCATGCGTGTGTGTTTGTTTCTCAACTCAAAACTAAAATAAAATAAAATCAAAGAGACCGCCCCTACTCATCGCACCGATTTCCTATCTCAAACAAAAAATTGTCACCATTTCCATCATTCTCCAACCATTATAGGTTCAGACCCAACCTCACTTAGTCTTCTCCTTTGACCCCACCCCTCCTCCTTTAGATGCCACCACCATTCTAGATCCATACATGCCATATTTGTTTCACGCGTTAACCAAATTATTGCCCTTAGAATCAATTTTCACGGCTCTCAACAAATACAAAATCTTTCGCTTTATTTTTTGTATTTTACTTTATACTCAACCAATCATGGTATGCCTGATTGATTTTTTTTTTTTTAATTTGAATTTTGAACTTTAATTATTATATAAAGAAAATCAAATAAATATGGAAATGCTAACGAGTTCCTTTGGAACACTGGTTAATAATTTATTTTAGGAAAGTTTTGATACCACTTTTATGAAAAACGAAAAATGTTGTCAAAATATTAATTTTTTTTTCATTTCTCATAAAAACTTTCTTTAAATGAATTATTAACTAGCTCTTTAAAGACACTCATTAACATTTTTTAATAAATATATGACAAATCATAATTAATGAAGAGTAAAATATATCGCAAAAATTTAGGACAAAAAAATTGTATTTGTTTTCAAATTCAACTCAATAAATTGGGGGGAAAACCCAAATCCAAGTTGACATTGATTCCATTAATGTCCTAGAACTCCACAAAATAGAGGACGAGTGTGTGAATGCCAAAATTGGAGAATGTGGTGGTGATAGTTGGTGTCGTCATAATTTTCCTTATTTTGGAATCTTGTGATTATTGATTATGATTATAGAATATGACACAATTTAATTCGGACACTAAGGCACTATAATATTAAATGAAAGAATCACCAAACATTATTATTATTATTGTTATAATCCTTTTATAAAATATATATACTAATTCTAATTATCTGGGGGGAGGAGGAGGTGTTTGTTGGGGATTTGTGGAACTCCATAGGGGTCTAATGCGTCACGCTTCTTTACTAGTGTTTGTATCTATCCAAAAAAAAAAAAAAAAATTCATTGTGTCTGTATTAGCATGAACCACAATTTAACGTGTAAAATCCGTGTGTAAAAAGTTTCAAATAGGTTGACGTTTCGCAGTTAGACAGAGAATATATTTTATATATATATTCATTATCTTTACCACCTTCTTGAAGTGCCGTAGGAACAAAGATGTTGGGAACTTGTCTCGTCACTTTTTTGCGTGTCTGCCGGTTGCGGATGCAATTTCGTTAACCTTTTACAAAATCATCATTTTTCTCAAAAGGGTCTTTATTCCATCGCGTTGCTTTACTCCATTTTTATTTTTGGAAAAGTATTTTCCGCATTGTTGGATGTTTGTTTGCTTGTAAAATATAGTTTTTTTTTTTTTTTTGATAGGCTTGTAAAAATATAGTTAAACTTGTAAATATATATATATATATATATATATTTTACCAAAAATCTATATGTAAAAACTTATAAAATGTTTTGCCAAAAAAAAATTCAATAAAATATTTTACAAGTTTTGAAGAAACCCTCCCACCTCCCTCCTGCATAGTGGTCGTCGGGGTTGTTGATGGTAGCTAGAAGGCACCAGTTTTGGGTCGATATGATAGTTTGTGTTTGAAAAATTTTAGGTCACACTAAAAAGAGCTTATGAGTGTATTTGAATACTGCTTATTTTACTGAAACTGAAAATTTATTGTTAAAAATACTGTAAATAAAAGTAAAAGTTAGTTGAAATAGTACAGTGAGACATATAAATAGTACCAAAAAATATAATAGAGTTCATAAATAATAGTAAAAATAAGTTAAATAGTAAAATAATTTTAAATTTCCAGCACACTGTATATAACCATTTTATGACTTCTAAAAAGTTTTGAAAAAAATATGAAAAATCCACCCATATGTCTCCCCCCTTTTTCTTTTTGGCCATTTGTTCCTCATATAGGGTACAGATTCTGCAAAGACTAATTAATTTGGTACATGAACAGTTAAAGTAAGGTTGTGTAATGGAGTATGTAATAGAAAATGTGAGAATAAGCCAAGAAATAGAAAGTTAATGCTATTGGGCCAATTGTCCTCTTTAAGAGAATTTTGAAAGGTCTTCCATTTTGCTTATTCAACTGTAAACGCTCATTCATGACTGTAAAGCCCAGATGTGCTCTGTGACTTTGACTGATTCAGTTTAGAATTACACGCCATGTACACGCATTGACTTGAAAATCTGAAGAACCAACTTTTTTAGCTTAATTAGCCCCGAAGTTTTAAGCCGTTCAAATGTTTAGGCAGTCTACTAAGTAACAAATTAACAATATGGTTCGACCGCCCACATGAAGAAAATTTCTGCAAGAAACCTGTTGTTTATAGTTTACTTGATTGTTTGTTTGATTGTTGCTAAGTTTAGAAAGGAAAATAAAGGGATATTCGGAGGTTACAATTAGTCAATATCCCGTATCAATTTCAAGTTTTTTAGGTTGGACTCAAGCAACCTGTTGAGTTTTTTTTTTTTTTTTGATAAATAAGCAAATCCATTCCAAAAATTAAACAACCTACACCAGCAGGATAAACAGTCCCAAAAGGACAAAAGAACACCAGGCATAATCATTTTTAATCACTCACCCACAAGGCCACAATGACTTTTATTATTTTAAACAAAACCAGGACTACAACAACTACCCTCCTTTTTTTTAACAATTGACGTAGAAATAGAACCAAAAGAGTACATAAGACTCTCCATCATAAAAAGTAAAAACAACAAAAAATGGAAATAATAACCTACAGAATATTATTATCACAAAAATAAGGTAATAAAATAGTAGCAAGCCAACTTACTCATATATATATATATATATATAGTCTATTTAGAACAGTTTATTTAGCTGAAATTATTTATTTTTTTTTTTTTTGCTGAAAGTATTATAGATAAAATTAAAAAGTAGTTGAAATAGTATAATAGAACTCATAAATAGTACCAAAAAATGTAATGAGACCTATGAATAATAAGAAAAACTAACTTTTTAAGCCAATGCCAAACACAACCATAGCCTTCCCAAAACTATCACCATTTAGCATTCCTTTGGATGAGCTTACTTTTATTTTAAAATATAATGTACAGTATTTTAAAGCAGTACATTTTTTAAGGTAGGACTATAATTTTACACAATAAACTCATCCAAATAGCAAAAAACAATTAATATCTCGATATGATGATAAATAAATAAACAATTACTGTGAAGCCGATATTATAAATTGATTTATTTTTCATTTAAATATGAATAATAAGAAAAACTAACTTTTTAAGCCAATGCCAAACACAACCATAGCCTTCCCAAAACTATCACCATTTAGCATTCCTTTGGATGAGCTTACTTTTATTTTAAAATATAATGTACAGTATTTTAAAGTAGTACATTTTTTAAGGTAGGACTATAATTTTACACAATAAACTCATCCAAATAGCAAAAAACAATTAATATCTCGATATGATGATAAATAAATAAACAATTACTGTGAAGCCGATATTATAAATTGATTTATTTTTCATTTAAAATTTTTTTTTTTAAAAAAAAAAAACCCTAAATGCAAGCTTAAACCTCGCACACATCAAGGTGTATGTCAAATAGATGCTTAATTTTTTTTAAAAAAAAAATACTATCTCCCTCCACAGCCTTAGATTAAAAAAACACTTAAAATAAAGATTATCTCTTGTTTGAAGTTTACTTCTAAAACACTTTTTTTTAAAAAAATAATACAAAATTAAAAAAAAAAAAATAGTAACCCCAATTGACTAACTACTTATCAAAAAAAAAAAAAACCTCCACCTATCCTGTCTCTAATGATCAACTTGTACTTGATTTAGTTTAGTAGGTAATACCACCGCACACTCTTGGTGCGATAGTCACTCCACAAGTATAAGTGTTTGTGAGGTGTGAGAGGTAGGGCTAGGGTTCAAGTCTCTAGGAGAGAGTTTCACACACATTTACACTTAGATTAAATTAAGCTAAAATAGAATTTATAACTTGTATATAAAATAAAATAAAATAAAAAAAAAAAAAAGGCTTAGCAAGTAATGAATGCATTCTCGAATCTTAAGATGAATATGGAAAACCACAAGTTTTTTTGCCATATATTACCACAATTTGCTCCCTTCTTCTAATAGCTTCTCAAGTATCCTTTTTATTAATGGTAAGTGTGCATTTGGTATTGACTTAAAAAGCTAGCATTTTTTATTATTTACTCTCTTTTTTGCTACTATTCATAGGTCTCATTGCACTTTTTACTATTATTTATGTCTTACTATACTATTTCAATTACCTTTTAAAAAAAAAAAAAAAGGCTTAGCAAGTAATGAATGCATTCTCGAATCTTAAGATGAATATGGAAAACCACAAGTTTTTTTGCCATATATTACCACAATTTGCTCCCTTCTTCTAATAGCTTCTCAAGTATCCTTTTTATTAATGGTAAGTGTGCATTTGGTATTGACTTAAAAAGCTAGCATTTTTTATTATTTACTCTCTTTTTTGCTACTATTCATAGGTCTCATTGCACTTTTTACTATTATTTATGTCTTACTATACTATTTCAATTACCTTTTAACTTTATCTACAGTACTTTCAGTAAAAAAATTTCAATTTCAACTAAATAAACTATTCCCAAACAGACACTAAGTATTGTCTTAGTAAGCCTACTGTGAGTAAGTACAAGTGGATTTGACGTGACTGGAGGCCAATCCCATCTACTATCATGAATCAAGCATTCAAGGGTTTCTTTGAGTTGTCCATGTCATAAAATATATATATATATATATATAATTCAAAAAAGTAATTTCAAGTTTTCATCATTCAGGACCCATTTGGCACGTGTGTATAGGGCTGTCCAGTCAATCGTCGGACCCGACCCACCCGCCTCTGCCAACTGAACCCGACTCGCCGCTGACCGAACCAACGTCTCCGACAATCAGCGACAGATTGCTTCCTCCAGAACCCGACTTTGACTGTCAGACGTCGGTTCTCCTTCTTCAAAATCCAAGAAACCCGATTCGACCAACCCACAAATATTCCAACGTTATTTGATAAATCCAACAAGTTTTGATATTTTTTTTTGGCTAAATCTTGGCTAGATCCGGCGAGATTTTGCTATATCTAGTCGAGTTCTTAGCTAAATTCGGTGAGATTTCGCCAGATCTAGTCGAGATCTTGGCTATTTTTGGTGAAATCTCAAAGGATTTTGGCCTTTTTTTAATCATCTTGTGAGTTTTGAGATGTTCTTTGGCTAGATTCGGCGAGTTTGCTACCCAGATTTCCTCTATTTTCCAAATTTCGACTCTGACCGAACCCAACCGCCACTCGTTGATGTTCCAACCTGTCTGAACCAATCATCCTCTCGGTCAGTAGCAGGTTGAAAGTTTCTCCACCCAATCTGGTCAGGTCAAATGCGGGTTGAGCCCAAACCCAATCCGTGGACAGGCCTACGTGTGTTTAAATAACAATTTTTAATTTTTTTTTTAAATATGTGTAGGTGAAAAAGTGTGTGGAAATACATGTAATGTTATTTAAAAATTGAAAACATGTGTTTGAACTCCACTACCAAATGGGACCTCAATGTTTCATTTTGAAACATCAAGAAGTGTTGACATGTTAAACTATAAGTTTCTTGACATCACAAATATTCTTTTCAACCAATTAGTAATCCATGTAATACGATAAAATTCAACAAAATAGTTTAGTAATCATAATTATTTTTTAAATGTATAGTTTAAAAATTATGATGGTCATTCATTTTTTTTATGAAAGAAAAAAATGGGTATGGGGGACAATTTGATTTGGCATCTTTCACTTGGGCGTGACTATAGTAACACCCTCTCCGCTGAACCCAGGCTCGCGAGAGTAGGGGATTATGATTGTTAATAGTAGTAATTTATTATGATTGTGTTTGTACATTGAATTAATTATTTGTGAAAATATTCTAAGTGGAGAAGATTTTATAGGAAATCCTTGTAGAATTTAAAATCAATTAAAAATATATATTAGTGTGAGCTTTCAAAAGTTGATGCATCAACATTAGATAAGATTAATAAAAAGTTAAAAGTTTTGGTTATATATATATATATATATAATTTTATAAATTAAAAACTAGTCAATAAACTGAGGTCATATGAGTATAAAACTCTCTTTTGGAGATTTGAATCTTGATCCTTATCCCCCCTCTCCCCTCCCCCCTCCCCCACACTTCTATGAACTTGTGCTTGTGAAGTAAGTGACCAATACCATTACACCTAGTGGCAGAGCTAGAAATTTTTTTTCAAGAGGGGCCAAGCTAAATATATAATAAATAAAAAAATCCAAAGAATAACACATACACACATACACATGGACTGTTTGTATTTTTGATTTAACATAAGATATTTTCTTACCGAAACAAAATATTTCAATCAAATAAGTATTTACATCTTTGCAAAAAAAATAAAAATAAATAAATAAGTATTGACATGTCTAAAAATATACAAGTCAATTGAATAATAAAAAATAAAATAAAACTATGTATGGTATACATTAAATTCAATTTTAATTTAATGAGCTGTATACTCCCTCCGTCCCAATTTTTTTGTCCTGTTTGAAAAGTCAAACTTTTTAAGGGAACATCATTTATTATTTTGTCTACCTTTTAAAAATGTATAAGTTTCCAAAACTACCCTTAAAAAAATTTATTAAAAAATTGAATTAATAAATTAATAGGGGTATAATAGGAACATTAGTAAATTAATGACTTTTATTTTTAGAAATAGGACAATATTTTGGGACATCTAAAAATGGAATAGAGGACAAAAAAAATGGGACGGAGGGAGTATAACATAAGAACATTTAGAGAGAATAAAAAATGCATTACATGTTTTTAGGAAAAATTTAGGTGGGCCATTATTGAAATTTATGTCTAAAATTATTTTTTTTTAATATCAAAAATACATGAGGGAGAAAGGATTTTTGAAAAGTCAAGCGGGATCATGGCCCACCCTCCCTTGATCACACCAAAACTGCATAGTGATAATTATTAATATTATATGTGAAATAAAACTGCATAGTGATAATTATTAATATTATATGCGAAATAAATAATTATGAAAGTTATTAATTGATATTATATTTATAATGATTTTATTATTATATGAAATATTTTTTCAACTATTTAATGAAAATATAATGTAGCAATATTCTAATGAAATATGTACAAATAGAAGATTCTATAAGGAATTATACAAAGTTTAAACTTAATTAAACATATATATTAGAATAATTATGTGAAAATTATAGAGCCATCTAAAGATTTATGTGGCACAATATTAAGAGGTCAATAAAAAATCAAACGTCTTTAGTTGTATATAGATACTAGTCAATAACAATGCAATGCACATAAAATTTTAATATAATATGATTTTTATCTTCTATTTTTTTTTTCTCTAAATATATGAAAGTTGATAATTATGAGTATTATTAATAGACTATTGTAGGGACTCAATTTGGATTGACCCTGAATATGAATGGGTTTTCAGCCCAACAAGCCCAAACAATAAATTTTTTGAGTATGGGTCCAAGAACTAGTACTGTTTAACAGGAAAGGTTCTACTCATCAAGTAACAAGGGATACTTTGAGTTCGTTTCTTAAGAAAAACTCTCCTCGGCTCTCTTTCAGTCAATCTCTCTCTTCTTTTTTCTATTTTCTCCCAAAAATCCTCCTTATTTCCTTCGTTCCTATGTTATATACTCCATTTTCCCCCTGTTTCCATCGTACACGTGTAGTTCTTATCTTGGGAGCTCCTTTCTGTCCCATCCAGTACCTACCGGAACCTTCAGCTTAGTGGCCATAAAGCTGCTTAGTTGCTGTTCAGGTATCACCTCCACATTAATGCGGCCAGAGTGTTAGCTGGAAAGTATTTAATGTGGAAGTGATGGCCTTAGAAGATATTTGCTACCTTCCCCGACGCCTCCTTAAGCTACATCCAATTTCCAGTTCAAATACAACTTGGCGGAGTCTCTTCACTAACATGAAAGTTGCATTCACCTCGGATTTTGGTGTCCTCGGACGTGTGTTATGCCGCTGTATATATAATATCTACTCGTTCCTCCTATATTACCCATTTGGTAAGAATAAAAATTTTTTAGGCTGTCCTCGAATAACTAGGTGTCCTCGGATTGGGCCATTGGGCCCCGAGCCCACTTCTGAGGATTACTATACCTTTTTAACTAACAGGTCCCACAACTATTATTATGATTAAGTTTATATATGGAATTATATATTCTAGAATTAGACATTTATTATAAATTTATAATTGTGTTTGAAAAAATATGAAACTATATATTTTGTCATTTAAAGAAAATATGATGTACCAAAATTATAATGAAGGATTTGTCAAAATCTCGACCAAATCTAGCCAAATATGATAAGATCTCATCATATCTCAACAAAATCTGGCTAGAGAAATGCTACACTATTGGGAAAATGATGACCTGTGATGGTGGAAATTAGTCGGATCGATTGGAATTGGATTTTTATACGATGACTTGCCAAAGTCAATTTCTATGGGTGAGAACCTGTCACCAACTGCCATAGGTGTCGAATCGGCTGACGGTATGCTCAAATCAGGTCAGTTAGGGCGGATGGGTTGGTTCCATAGGTTGCTTGGACAGTCCTACACGTTATAATTTGTAGATAATAAAAAAGTTTGACTTACCTCTAGTACTTTTTTAACTATACATCTCTTGTTGTTTTTAAATATACAATGACAAATAGTAGTTAGTTTTAATCTCCACATTTTATTTAATTAGTGAGTGATATGACAATTTCTCAATAAAATAAAAGGAGATTCCAGTTAAAAAAGTAATGAAGGTAAGCTATAGTGTCAATAATTGTCAAAGGATGAGAATTAATAACAACCTTGCAAATCAATTTAGTTTGTATATAACATTGCTCAAAATCTGTTAATTGGTTCCTATAAATAACAATGGTCAACTATGCGCTGAGGTATGTCTAAATATGGAAAAATCTCTCATGAGCATGGCGCATGAGATACCAACTTGTCCAATATATGCCTGAGGTCTTTCCATCAAAAATGTATGTCCTGACGTCTCCACACTCATTGCAGTGCAGATTAACCTTCTATCAGCCCTTTTGAAATAAATAACGAGGAGTTCTTTATGGAAAGTTTAGGACCACAAAATTTTTTATAACTTTTTGCTACAACTGTTTTACAACTTCTTACTACAACTGTGACATAGGAAGTTTTTTTAATTAAAAAAAAATGTAACATGACAAAATGTGATTGGTAAAGAAAAAATGATGGATCCATGTATAAGTGATAGTTAACCACTTATTGTCGGCCACGTTAAAATTGTAGAATAATTTGGAGTCCTAGAACTGCTCTCTCTTTATAATCCTGTTCAAACATGATACACACACACACACACATATATATTTTAATGAGAGATACGTCTAGTTATTTGGAATTTGATGATAATTAAAGAGGTGTTTGGTATATCATTTCAAATAATAATTTTCAGTTTTTAAATAATATTACACGTATTTTTATATATTTTTTTACCCCATATATTTTTACACATATTTTCAAATAATAAAACACATATTTTTAAATTTATGTACTAAACACTCTCTAAATATATTAGAAGAAGATCACTTTGAAATTCAACCGTTAATTATTAGTAGTAAAAAAAAATTATCTTGTTATTATGGTCACAATTTGAAATTGAAATGTGATGTACGCAAATCAATTTCTTGGAAGCATGGCTGATATGCCAATGATATGTGGGCCCATTAGAAGAAATGCTGAGAAGAGGGCTATCATGGCATCTAGCCTATAGAGTGCAGTATAATACTGCACTGGATTGAATTTGAGGAAATAATTAATTACAGAAAAAAAGCTGAACTACAATTCTGATTGTTGAGAGCAGCAAGCCTGCAAAGCACACCCACCAAAATAAAAAACAAAAAAAAATAAATAAAAGAAAGGTGAGGTGGCATTAATCATAATCATACGGAAAACTGGCATATTATATTTTTCGAGAAGAAACTGGGATGTTATATGATGGATATACATATGAATGATAAAATTGATGGTTAATACAACCTGAACGTGGGCCATAATAACTCTTTATAAGGACGTAATCTAGTATATATAATATAATTGTTATAAAAGAAAAAATATATATAATATAATAATATGGGCTCAATTTATGGATGTTTTCATAACATTTATTAATAGGCCGTTTTTAAAAAGTTTTAAAGCTATTTTTATAGAATTTATTAAAAAAAAAAGTTTAAGTTTAGTACTCGGTTGTATAGAATTCGTTAAAAAAACTCAAATATATATATATATATATATTTATATCTTCATAAAAAGTTTCTATACATATTTCCTAAATTAATGCCACCGGATTTTCTGTTAAACTCCTTTCTAATAAAATAATAATAATTTGACAAAAAAAATTATACATAAAAAAAATATATAAAAAGCCCATTGGGTGAATTGCAAATTACCATCCTGGCTGGAAAGTAGCTAGGAAGGCCTCCCGAATGCAATGACGGAGAAATAGAAAGAGGAGACTCATTATGCAGATTCTACAACAAAAACCTCCCTTCCATCCACCTCGTAGTCCCAAGCTTTCTCAGTCCCTCTTTGGCTCTTTTTCCTTCTCTCTCTTTCTTTCTAACCACCTATCCCACACAGTTCACACTTAGCCGGCAACTGTAGCTGTCTCTCTATCTCATTTGGATACTCCTTTTCACCATTTATCTTCAACACCCCACGTTTTCTTAAAAACTCCACCTTTCATCTTTCTCAATATATATATATATATTTTTTCTCTCTTCATTGTTGTTCCCAAACAATACAAAAAACTATGTGTTCTCCCAAGAAAAGAGTATTCTAACACAAACACAAACACAAACCCAAACAAAGAAGAAAAAAGCTACAATCTTCGACCATGATTCTTCAAATTCTTGTTGGGTTTGTGATAATTTGTTCCCTGGTGATGATTCTTCGGATGCTTCTGTTCAAAACCGGGTTGATTTACACGGTGAAGAAATGGTGGAGATGTATAGAGAACATTATTCATGTACAGCAAGTTCTCAAAGTCCCCGAATTCAACGAGAGCATGCAGGAGAATCAGCTTTATCGAAAAGTCTCTCTCTACCTAAACTCCTTGCCCACGCTCGAAGACTCCGACTTCACCAACCTCGTCACGGGTAAGAAGCCGAACGACATCGTTCTATGCCTCGATCCGAACCAGACCATCGACGACAACTTCCTCGGCGCAAAGGTAACCTGGACCAATTCCAAGAGCTGTTTCGTTTTGAGTCTCAGAAAAGCCGACAAACGCAGAATCCTCCGACCTTATCTCCAACACATCCACACGGTATCCGACGAAATTGAACAGATAAAGCCTCGAGATTTGAAGCTGTACATGAACGTCAAAGACCAGCAAGGCAACGGACGGTGGAGATCTGTTCCTTTCACGCATCCTTCGACTTTCGACACCATTTCCATGGAGGAAGATCTCAAAAACAAGGTAAAGTCCGACCTCGAATCTTTCCTCAAAGGCAAACAGTATTACCACCGTCTAGGCCGCGTTTGGAGGCGCAGCTTTCTCTTGTACGGTCCTTCGGGGACAGGGAAATCGAGCTTCGTGGCAGCCATGGCTAACTTCTTGTCCTACGATGTTTACGACATCGATGTCTCCAAGGTCGCGAAAGATTCGGATCTGAACTCGCTATTATTAGGAACGACGAGTCGTTCTATTGTTGTGATCGAAGATTTTGATCGGTTTCTGATGGAGAAACCAAGGACCGAGAATTTGTCAGTGATAATGAAGTTCATGGATGGGATATTGAACTCGTGCGTCGCTGAAGAGAGATTGATGGTATTCACAATGAATAGTAAAGAACATTTGCTCATTGACCCGGCTGTTCTTAGACCGGGTCGAATCGATGTTCACATCCATTTCCCTTTGTGCGATTTTTCGGGGTTTAAATCTTTGGCTAGTACTTATTTGGGGGTTAAAGATCACAAGCTGTTTGCTCAGGTGGGGGAGATTTTTCAAACTGGGGCTACTTTGAGCCAAGCTGAAATTGGCGAGTTGATGATTGCTAATAGGAACTCACCCAGTAGAGCTATCAAATCGGTCATCACAGCGCTGCAACAAACGGACGGTGATGCTAGGGTGTCGGGGAAGATCGGACGGTCGAAGAAGTTTGTTGAAGAAGTGGGCGAAACGGGTGGCGTTTTTTGTAGCGATACCGGTAGCGGTGGCAGTGGTGTTGGTCATACGGGTCGGGAGTTTAGGAAATTGTACGGTTTCTTGAGGATGAAGAGCAACAAAGTTTCCCATTCTTTTGACTCGGGTTCGGAGAAGAGAGATGGGCGGTGATCATAATAACGTTTCGAAACGTTTCTTGTTGGGAAAAAAAGACAGGAGTTTCGAACCTGTCAGAATTTCATTTTGGGGAAGAATTATTCCTAAAAAGAATGTCATCAATTGGAGCCAACCAAAATTGGTCTATGTGTATACAGTTTGATTGGTTGGAATGCTTTGTTCATACCTTGATTGCAATATGATTCTATGATTTTTTTTTTCTTTTCTTTTCTTTCCGGGGAAAATAGTTGATAGTTTGCTTCTCATTAATGTTGTAGTATGATAGTTTAGTCCTTTGGTCATGTAAATGGCAACATTAGCTTTGGTGATTTTTAATAGGATACAATCAAATAGATGATGATACATGTTTCAGTGTAGTTGGTAGTGTGTACAGTTTGTTGATTTGTATAGTTTACCTGTTTTTTTTGTGATTTTATTTTTGCTGGGGGAGGGAGGAGGCAAGTCGTGTTCGTCGAAGGCTAGGGATACATGAGAAGCATAGGTGTCTACGGACTAAAAAGCCTTATTATTGGCTTTGGTGATATTATTATTAATGATGTGTGTGATAAGCATGAACAAGCAAATCAAATTGATTTCATACGAATAATTACTGTTTCTCAAATATTCATGTGGTATATGTCCATCGTGAGGCCACGTTGTGGAGCTCATCGATTAACCTTTCATTCTTTTCTTTTAGGAGAGGAATTAAGCTGAAAAAGACTGGAGATATTATAACTTGAACCAATAATCTCCGATTCATGATGCGTTGTTTCACTACTATTCCTTGAACATATAACCAAGTTAATGCTTTTCATAAAATAATGCACTCTGCGTTTCAAAGGTTCTACTTAGGGTGCCTTTTTATAAAGAGTCCGGTTAATATGTGCCTTTAAAATACACATTAATCTTTTTATTTTTGAAAATATTTTCTTAGGAATTGAAAAAGCTGTCATTTTTTTTTTTAATTCTCGAGAAATTTTTTTTTTCAAAAATAGAAATTAATGTGTACCCTAAGAGCATACATTAGTAAAATTTTTTTATAAATTGTTGCAAAATAGGGTTTTTGGGTTAAAACGAATGTTTGTATAAAAGCTACCACGGGTTAGGTTACGAAACAGAATTTTGAGTTTTAAATACATGCTTTTAAGTTCTCAACATGCCTAACCAAATGAGTCTTTCATGCAAACTTAGGAAAAATGCATACAAATGCTGCAAAGATTTTTTTTTCCTTTTTTTTTTTTTGTATTTTTGGGAAAAAAATCATAATTTTCCTTTATTTTCTACTTGTATATCCATGAATGGTCCCCATATAGAGACTTGATCGTTGCCAAAGTGTAGGAGAGAGATGATGAAAGTAGAAAGAGAAATCTATGTATGCCTTATTGTTAGTGACCAGGGATGGAACTAGGATCAAAATTTAGGGGGGGCCAAAACCTCAATAAAAAAAAATTCTTTAAAATAGACATTAGCATATATTTTATGTTAAGAAAATATCAACAAAAGAGAGAAACAAAATAACCGTTTATTAATACATTTCAAATTAATAATTTAAAAATAGAATTCAACATTCTTTTAAATAACAAAAATCATCTATAGTTGATTTTGTACTAAATTTTACAACAATCTCCCTTTCAATCCTAATTTTCTTTAGATTAATGATACATGAATTTATAAAATTTATATAATAAAATTTGTAATACTAATGACTGTACACTACACATTAGCACCAATTTATTAACACAACTATTCAATTCTATAATACCCCACATAAAATTAAACTAATTTACTAATAAACAACCAACTAGTAAGTAGTAAGTAAAAATATAAAAAAAATACATAAATAGTTTAAGTTAAAAATTAATAGCCAAACACACTTGCCATCCCACCCCACACACTGATTAATGGCCACCCATGCACCCCACTCTCACTCACTACAAGAACATTAACTTGGTTTGTAATTTGTATTCGTCTATCTTTCTTCTTCTTTTTTGCGCTTTTTTTTTCTTTTCAGCAAAAATAGTCATATCTTTTTCACAAAAATTCAAATAGTCAATCTTAACACTCATAAAAAAATAGCTTGGATCTAAGAAGAAAGAGTAAGAAACAACCAATACAGTAACACAGATGTTGTAGTATGTTGTTTGCCAGTTGGGTTTTATCATTTTTATGGGCCAATTTGTAACTTATTGGGAGGAGGGGGGCCAAAAATAATTATTTTGGGCTCAATTGTTAAACTATTCATTAAATGTGTATACTATTACTATATATATATATATATATTAAAATTTTTGGTTGGGGGGGGGACTAGTTTTGTCTCTATCAATGACCAGATTCTCAGACCCCTAAGAGCATCTTCAAGCACATTTTTGTACTGTTTGGAAAATAAATGGTAACTTTTACCTTTTAACTACTCACTTTTTCAAATATATTTTCCAACAAATTCTCTATCTCATTTAAATATTATCTCTTCATTCATTATTTATTCTTTTTTTAACAATTACACATTTTCTAATATTTTTTTTATTCAATACCTGATTATTATAATAGAAAAAAAAATATTTGAAGAATGAACAGTATCCCATCAAACTTGATGAACTGCTATTTATGAGCTAAAAAAAATTCCGGGTATAGAAAGTCTAAAAACTTATTTTGTGGATTTACTCTCTATACTAGGGAGGATTTTGTGTTTAGCTTGGAGATGCTCTAAGACGGGGTCTATGCCTTCATTGCCTTGCTGTTTCTTTGTTTGTTCAGGTTGTTGTCTTGCTCACTGTGACTCATCATTGGCGATGATACGTAATTGGGGCCCTTTGTTGATAAAGTCAGTCTGTCTTTAGGTACATATTGAGCCAAACAAAAGTAAAGCATAGAGAAGTGTAACTTCACTTATCATGATTCATGCGTTAAACAGAGTTCTCCACCCGACCAGTAACATACTATCTCTCTCTCTCTCTCATACGCACACACACACACCGCGTAAAAGATCCGAATTTGTTGTTTTCGGGTGTGGTTCTCAGCCATTCGACGAGGCTTTTTCTTGTTTCCATTTTGATTCTCTTTCTAACGTTTCTCGAATTGTCCGGGGTCAAATGTTTAGATAGATGCCTAAAACACAGAGAAAGTATCTAGTAAGTCGTGTTATAAAGCGCGTGCACATCCAGCTAATACAAAAATTTTCCCCAAAATATGACTTGATTTTAATCTCGTTTGAATTATCTGAAATAAGTAAGTCATGAAATCAAACTCAACTTTTACTTACTTCAAAGTTAAGACACTCTTATCTAACTAATTAACGAATATAAACTACAAAAAGAATTTAACATTAGTTTTACAAGTATTATTAAAGTATAGGAGTAATAGTTTAAATTAATTAGAATTTACCATTGTTTTACATAGAAATAACCCAACGGACTAATTCTTATCAAATTAGTTTTCATCTTTTCCCAAAAAAAAAAAAATTAATTAGGTTTTATATTTTACAAATCTCTAATTTAACAGAAAACATTCATGAGATGCATCATTTGATAGATTTTGTTGTTTGCTTTGTATTATTTAAAACTAACCTCTGAGCATGTGCTCACGCGCGTGCTCAGAAACTCTTTTATTTTTGGGGTAAAATTTAATAATTTGTATCTATTATAATTTGAGATTATTACTGTGGGGGGAGAAAAACCCAGCCCAGCTTATTCGGCCCAAGGCCCTAAAAGAGGAACATTCTTCATCCGAGGAGATGAAGCCTTCAGTCGGAAGCCCACGCCAATGGGGGATGCCTGGAGACGAACACGTATACCATCCGAGGAGATGCTCATACGTCCGAGCAGACATGAGTCCTCGGATCCGAAGAGGTTTGATCAAACGCGAGTATGGGAGGTTCAAGTGATCTATTTGACAAGTGTAAGGAGGGAGAGGAACCTCGAACACACATGAAGATAACAGCAACAGGGGAATAAAACTCGTATTAAATAAATAAGTCCAATAGAAATTGCATGGCAAGAGCCACATTACATAAAAAAAATTAAAAAAAAAAAAAAAAAAAACAAAAACAACAAAAAACAAAAAGAGAGGAAAAGATAAAAAAATGGTAAAGGCAAATTGGACCGAGACGAAGGAATCTATTCCTTTTACTCAGTCTCACCCTCGGTAGATGGCATGGATAGAGGCAAATCAGGGTCCTCTGAGCTCTGGCCTGAGGGGATAGCTGCAGAGGTATGACAAATATGGCTGCTCCTCGGTGGCGGGATCTGGGCATCAGAAGGGATGTCCGCTACCTCTTGGGGCGCCTCCTCGCTCGGGTCTCCCTTGGTTCAGCAGCCCCTACCTCCTCAACAACCTCCCAACCTTGGCCCCATCAGGGGGGCCTCACAGATGGCAGGGGGTAGTATACGCTCTCCGCCTTCCACAGGTCAGACGAGGCCTCCACCCCGGCTTGTTTGAGGACCTCAGCCCAGACCTGGGAGCAATAGTGCCTACATACCCCAGGAACTTGAGTTTTGTAAGCAGCTTCTATCTCTGGCCACCCCCTCAGCATAAACTGCAGCCTCGGCTTCCTCCTTGGCAGCCAAGGCCTCCTTCCTGCCAATCTGCCTCGGCCTTAGCCTGCAAGGCCTCGTTTTTGGCCCACTCTGCCTCTCTCTGGGCCCCTCGGCAGCAGCCACCGGAGCCTTAGATCTGCGATCAGCTCCTTCGCGATCCTCAGCCGGTCTTCCGCCTCGCCCAGACGCCTCGTTTGCTCCCTGGCTTGGTTCTGGGCACCAGCGAGACCCGACTCATGCTGTCCCGCCCCTGGTCATCGCCTTCAACTCCTCCCTGGCCGTGCGAGGTCAGCCTCGGAGGTCTTGAGGGTCCGGGTGGCCTGAAAGCGCCTCTCACGCTCTAGGTCGAGGGCCTTCCCCTAGTCGTTGGTCGTCACCTCCAACCTATAGGTAGTCTGGACAGCCTGCCAGAGTACCAATGCACTATAAGCCCAACTCCAAAAAAGGAAGGGGGGAAAAAAGGGAAGAGTTGAAATCAAGAAAATCACAAGGGACCAGGTAACGCTTGAGGCTGAGGAGGACCTGCTTGCTCCTCAAAGAATCCAGCTCGGCCATATCCACCGAGAGCAGCAGGCATCTCTCCAGCGCGTCGGCCACGTGCGCACCTTCACCCTCATTAAAGTCTCTGAGGGAGGCGTCGTCCCTCAAGGGCTCCCCATGGAGCATTGGGCAGGGAGCCAGGCCTGAGCCTCAGACGGGGTGGTGACAACCTGCCTATCCTGGCTATTACCGCCTATCCTTATCTACTTGGAAAGCCGCAGAGTGTTGTCCTCATCTTGCGAGGACACTGGCTTATCCTCCATAAGCCTCTTACCCTTGTCCTTCTTCTTCTTGGGGTCGGCGGGCACGGACCCAGAAGGCATGCTCGTCTGAGGAGGAGGAGGAGGGGAAGCTTCTGCTGGGCAGAAGTCGACCTAGTCTGAATAGACTGGTCTTGGGAGGAGGAGGGAGAAGCTTTGTTGGGACTTCTCTGGTTGGCCTTCGATCAAGTCCAACAGGCTGGTGTGGGTTCTTCTCTTGTAACCCATCATTGGCGGAGGAGGGGTTTCTGAAGTAAGAAGGTCTGCTTCGGTCAGACAAGGGTCACCCAAGTCTCCGGGAGGATCCTCGGACTGATCGAACTGTTCGAAAATGTCAAACTCTTCCTCAGCGGGGCCAAAATCGGCCTTTTCCTCTTCCCACTCTAGATCCTCCTCTGTAGCCTCGGCGAATATATGGGAGGAAGAGGGGACGGCTAAGGTGACAACTTCTGGATCAGAGGGCTCCTTGGGGAACAGAAACCCGTCCTCGGTCACAGTAATTTTCTGTAGCCAGGGATCGTTCGCTCGGATCACGTGCTTCGGAACCGGGAATGATTTCTGAACAGGAGTGTGCCCAAGATTTTGTGGGCGGCTCTAACTTGATGGTTGTCCTCGTTTACAAAAACTGGCGCCCTCAGTACTTTCTGCAAATCCTCCCTGTTGACCAGGTGGAAGTGGCGCTCAAAGGCGTGCGGGTCTGCAGGGAGAAAACACCTTCACATTAGTAACCCAACAAAGCAAAAAAAAAAAAAAAAAAAAAAAAAAAAAGAGAACTTGAGCCCCATCCTATTCCCACTGCCCCATCTGGTATTCCCTCCATCGTTGGGCAGTGAAGGCCATCATGCCACTCCCCGGACACGATAAGAAAATCCTCGTTCAGCCCCTTGCTGGACTCAGGGAGGCACTGGATGAGCCGTACCCTGTCATTCCTTGTCTTCAGGTAATACGACTTGTCCTTAAGGAGCTGAAGGTTGTAACACCAGTTCACGTCGTGATGGGTTAACCTCAGCCCCATCTTCTCGTTCAGGGCGTCCACACAGCCCAAAATCCTGAAGACATTTGTTGCGCACTGGGTGGGGGCTATCCGGAAGTGCGTAAGGTAGCCCCTCGTCACCGGCCCCATGGGGATCCTCATACCCCCTTCGAGGAATACGATAATGGGAATCACCACTTCGCTTTCCTGTCTTTGAAAGTGCCACTCCCCATCCTCACAATACCTCAGGCCTACATTACTAGGTATCCCATAGTCGGCAATGAATTTCTCCATCGCCTCCTCAGTGTAGACATATTTCTTAAATCTACCCATCCCAAGTGACGCCTAAAGGAACTAAGAAAGAACAAATGAAAGAGAAGAAGGGGTAAAGAGGAAGAGAGCTTAGAGAGGGATAGAGCGACTTACTGGAAAGGGGAAGAGCTCCTCGAACAAGCTTTTTGTGCTGGAGTTGTAAGTGAGAGTTTGGTTGAACTCAGGATAGGCGCGCGAGAATTCTTGATTGCAAATAAGAAACAGGAAAAAGCAGTTCGAATGGGTATTTATACCCCAAATCGAAGAACCATGCGGGTTTTCCCGCCCATAAATGCGAGGCGAATCCCCACTATTAGATTGGTAACGCCTCGTTGAACGTGGGGAGTACAGAGCCGCCTGAATTTAATGAAGGGCACGTTACGTGCTCCGAAACGTCAGCAACGCACCTTGGGCAGATGAATAGACCCCAGTACTGACAGGGGATAAGGCTCAACTGGGCACAGAGCAGGCCCGAGGATGTCAAAATCCTTCTCCCCGCCCGAGGATGGGTGCAGCAAGATTTTGAGGGGCTATTGTGGGGCCAGAAAATCAGGCAGCCTCGTCCCACCTCAAACCAGGCCCAGAGGCCCATGCCGAGGATGCATGCGGGGTCTGAGGATAAAAGTACGGTGTCCGGCCCAAGGAACATATCCGAGGACGACCCCGTCCTCGGACATCCGAGACCTTGGAAGTACACGAGCACCACTCCACCAAAGAGGGATCTTCTTGAATGTCCGAGGAGGAAAAGGCAAGCGCCACGCGTCAGCGACGGGAGGTGAAGGAGCAAGTCTAAGGCGAGCTGTGACCTCCGCATTAAATGCCCTCAACTAACGTCCTGGCCGCATTAATGAGGATAGGACTCCTGAACAGTGCTGTCTTGGGTGCTGCAACCCACAGGAGGAATGAGAATGCGACTGATGGGACAGGCTCTCAAGTGGTGGCTTGGCTGATCAGCGAATGTAGAGTTAGGATCAGTTGAGAGAGGTGTATATAATGTAAGGAGTCTCTCTTAGAAGGCGGACGAAAAATTTGAATTAAGAAGTACTGTAGCAACTTGTATTCTCTCAATCCTTGTAATCAATCTTCAAAAAAATAAGAAGAACTCCAAGCTCCGGAAGGCAAGTCCGAGGAGCATTATTGTGCATCCCAATTCAAGTTTAGGTTGATAAACCCACATGCAACCATGCATGGCAGTTGCATTCCTTACTAGGGCCTAGTTCTTGAGCCCGCTTTCTATAAATTCATTGAAGGGCAAGCTGGGCTTGGGTCTACTCTCTCAACTCGTAGAAGTGCTCAAACCCGGTCTCTACAAGAACAATACAGAATCACTAAAACAAAAGGTTAGCACCATGTCTAAATGAGATACCATCCACTGACAGTCCTTCAAATTCTAACTACTCATAACATAAAAGATAGAACAACAGGGAAAAAAATCTTAAAGAGAAAAAACTAGCCCTTATTATATGGTCCTTGGAACCTAGGTACAGACTGTTGCCTCCAACAACTAAAGATGTTATACCATCTGTGTGGCCTTTAAGGGTTGCAGCAAGTTGAAATGTAAGATTACTTTCGCAAGATGGGAGTGTACTTGGGAGGTTTTTTTTCGCAAGAGGAAACGGATGAATTGTATGTGAGTTAGTGGGAGGTTTTTTTTTTTTTTTTTTTTTTTTTTTTTTTTATGCATTGGTTAGTGGGAGGTAGATTTTTGGGATTTGTATATGTGTTTGTCCCTGATTTTTGTTTTTTTTTAATTTGCACAAAAGATGGGAGTGTTTTTTTTAGAATTAAAAAAAGAAAAAGAAAAAAAAAAAAAAAAGAAGAAGTGGACGGATGTGGATTTAAAAAAAAATTATAGTTAAAACTATTTAATTGATGTAATAATTTATTATCTATTTTTTTATTAAAAAAATAATAAACATATAGTTGGTTTGAAGAAGTTAATTAGTGAAAGAGTTTTTTTATTTTGTAGGCAATATTTTAGTGCAAGTTAAACATATATTTTTACTGAACTATCTTTTAGTTTTATCTCTACGTGAATATAAGGGTGTAAGGGTATTTTGAAGCAAAAAAAAAATCTGGTCCAAATAAGTGCAGTCCTTAAATGGTAGTACAGATTAAATCCATGACATCCGCATTAATTTTCAATTTGAAATTATGAGTTTTCGTGTAACTTGTTTTGGGCCTTTTTTTTATAGATGTCGACAACAGCCCAAACAATTAGATAAACATTTTTGGGCCCAAATGACCAAAAATTCGCTTATTCTCTCGTATCTGTAACTTTCATCTAAAATTGTTCCCCCCCCCCCCCCCTTTTTTTTTTTTGGGAATAATTTTATCATTATTCTTCGAATCGATCATGTTGCCTATAGTATAACACTAAAACCAGCCGCTCTTTTTTTTTTTTTTTTTTCTTTTATTTATTTATTTATTATGTACGAATATTGGTGATTAATATATGCCAAACTGGACCAATAACTCATTTATTAATTTTTAATCAAGGACCAAATAATTCATTCAGGTTAAGTTCGGTATAAAACTTTTAATTTTTTTTTTTTTTTTAAGAAGTATCAAGTCTATCAACCTTTTTATTTGTTGATTCTCAACACAATATATATATATATATACACACACACACACACTCACACACACAAAAACTTAGCGTGAGTTTGAATATAATTGAAATTCAAACTCATGTCTGCATTAAATAATGGGTTTCTGCATTGTTTACAAAACTCACAAATACAAAATTTGATAAAATTAACTTTAAAATTGAATCAAACAATATTATTTACACATTTAAAAATGCCACCCTTACCCCTG